>NC_084569.2:2407458-2422458 GCF_033978685.3 Nerophis lumbriciformis
TATATATATATATATATATATATATATATATATATATATATATATATATATATATATATGTACTGTCTGTATATATGTCTATATATATATATATATATATATATATATATATTTACTAAGTCTGCATCTGGATAAAAAATTGGCTCCCAAACAAACGGAGAATCGGTTCTCATGGTTCACCTAAAAGAGTTGTTCAAAAGACTCCATTCTTTCGCAGACGTCTCTTCTCCACACAGCAGTGCTGTTGTTAGCTAGTGTGCTAATTGCTACTTTGTGTGCTTTGTGCATTCTTTTTTAGCCTTTTTTTTTTTTTTTACATTGTTTTTCTAGTTTTGCTAGCTCAATATAAGTCCAAAAAAAAACAATTGACAAGCGACGTGTGGTTTGAAACATTCAGGAAGTATCCACAGCGTTGTCGACACTGCCCCGTCCCCCTTTAGAGTAACCAATAAAGTAAACTGGATTAGTTTTGTTTTTTTTACTCCTCATCATTGTCACGGCCTGGCTGTTAAAGTTAAGGAGTTTTGAGATTTCAAACTGAGAGCACAACGCGGCTAGTGACAGTGTTTGTGTGCGTGTCGGCAGGGCGCCTGCGAAAATACTTGTTGTTGACTTTATTGACCCATCCCCCTTTATGTTTGATTGAAATATAGCACTGTTTTTCACTTTATATTGTGTTCAAAGTCCACTAAAATATGCACTTTTGTCAAGGCTCATTATTCATATTTACATTGTTTCTTATGGAGACATTTTCTTCAATATGCTAACTTTTTCATTTACGAACCATGTTCAAGAACTAATTACATTTGCACATGGAGGTTCCTCTGTAGTTTTATGACACACAAGATGAAATATCTGATATATACCTGGAGACTGTTGAAAAATACCACTCAGTGTTTAAAAGCAGCAAGATCAGTAGGATGAAGAAGTGCTCTCTAATATGCAGTCCACATATCGCTCGTTAAAAAGTGCTGACTGAGTCGTACCTCTGCAGCAGACGGACAAACTTGGTAGCAGACTGGAACAGTTGTTTGATGCCCCGAGACATGGACAGACGCTTGCTGGGACTCTTGCTGCTCATGCTCTCTGTTGGAACAGCAGACAAATCACAACCCTTTTTTTAAAATAAATGCTTCATAAAATTACCTCTAAAATAAATGGAAATATTAAGTTCAAGTTAAAGTAGCAATGATTGTCACACACACACTAGTAGTGGTGAAATGTGTCCTCTGCATTTGACCCATCACCCTTGATCACCCTCTGGGAGGTGAGGGGAGCAGTGAGCAGCAGCGGTGGCCGCGCCCGGGAATCATTTTTGGTGATTTAACCCCCAATTCCAACCCTTGATGCTGAGTGCCAAGCAGGGAGGTACTGGCTCCCATTTTTATAGTCTTTGGCATACTTGCCAACCCTCCCGAATTTCAGTGCCTCTCCCGAAAATCTCCCGGGACAACCATTCTCCCGAATTCCTCCCAGCCGGACAACAAGGCACGCCCCCTCCAGGTCCATGCGGACCTGAGTGAGGACAGCCTGTCGTCACGTTCGCTTTTCCTCCATATAAACAGCGTGCCGGCCCAGTCACGTTATAACATCTACAGCTTACACAACAAGAAGGAGACGAAGCAGAAGAACGAAGAAGAGACAGTCATGGCGACGACGAGTAAGAAGAAGAAGTACGCTTGCAAGTCATCAGAGAGAATGTTGAGCAAGGTTAGAAAGATAGTGACAGAGGATAGAACGAGGATGGACAATTCAACCCTGAACTCACTCCTTTCCTGCAAATTACATTTCACAGATGCTGCCCATACCTATGCTCCTTCAAAGGCTGTGCTACTGGCTGCAAAGCATTGCACTTTCAAATACAACAATGAGTAGAGGAGTGTTGTGTGTGTGTATATATGCATACTTGCCAACCTTGAGACCTCCGATTTCGGGAGGTGGGGGGGTGGGGGCGTGGTCGGGGGTGGGGCGGGGCGTGGTTGAGGGCGTGGTTAAGAGGGGAGGAGTATATTGACAGCTAGAATTCACCAAGTCAAGTATTTCATACATATATATATATATATATATATATATATATAGATATATATATATATATATATAGATATCTACATCCTGAAAATATGCAAACAAAACTGTGTTTAGATAATTGATACTTCAAACTTGCATAAATAAATATTAAGTAATATAACATAACTTGGCGCCTTCCGCCCGATTGTAGCTGAGATAGGCTCCAGCACCCGCCGCGACTCCAAAGGGAATAAGCGGTAAAAAATGGATGGATGGATGCAGGCCCGGCCTTAACCAATCTGGCGCCCTAGGCAAGATTTTAGGTGGCGCCCCCCCCCACATCGGCAGTGAAGTGTATATACTCACAAGAAACCGAATAGCTTTGTCTTTGACCTTTTTTTTTACTTAAAGAAAGCAAATTAACAATCAGAATAGTTAACAAGATAAAAAAAAATATGAATAAATAAATGAATGCAAAAAATAAGAAATGAATATATGAAATACAATATTTTTACATACATATTGCTTAATTAACATTAATGATGTGCACTTTAACAACTAGGCTTACAACTATACCTAATATATAAAGGGGTGGAAAAGTGACTATTACCTGCAGGGCAAACATTAGCTAACCAGAAGGCAATAACAATGTAAACAAAAAACACCTGCTTAAAAGATCTAATACAAATGTCCCTGAGGAATGTAAGGTGGGAGTACTGTAATTACTTAACGTTACATTATTATTTTTCATAACAATTTAGCCCCCTCCACAATATTAACCCGACGTTAAAACAGAACTAGCTATTTATTGATTAGCAATTGCCGAATCATGTAACATTAGCTTAATGCTAAAAAGCCAGGTTACTATCACATTCCGTAACAGACAAATAATTTCATGTAGGCTGGGGGGGGGCGTAATGTTGTAACAAATAATATTTCTATTATATAGGCTTTACTTTGCATTTTAATTAACGTGGGATTATTTTTTGTATTTAGAAATAATAGTACCAACTTTTTTTTTTGTTTCTCCAACATTTGTGGCACTGGCGTGGCGCCCCCTGATGGACGGCGCCCTTAGCATTTGCCTATACGGCCTATGCCACGGGCCGGCCCTGGATGGATGGATGGATGGCTTCTGAGAGTTTCAAAATGTAATGAATAAAATGCTAAAGTTGTTGATAAACAAGCAATTATTTTAATAATTAAATATGGTCATTTTAAATGAATTATTATGATCATTTAAAATCAATTATTTCAAATATGTTTATTTTAATGTATAATTCTATGGCTGGATGTAATAAGGAGTCAGGAAAAAATACAAATAAAAATACAATTAATTTTGATGTTTTAGCAAAATATAGTAAAAATTTATTTTTTTTATTTTATTTTTTTAAATTAATAAATATATTTATTTTTAGGTAAGATAAACATAATAATACAATTTATCTCTAGTCTGGATGATTTAGTTCTTGTCACCCTGTTGTCCTCCCGTCATGAAAAAAGGCTGTCCTCACTCAGGTCCGCATGGAGCTGGAGGGGGCGTGGCTTCCAGCTACGGCTGAAAATCGGGAGATTTTCGGGAGAATATTTGTCCCGGGAGGTTTTCGGGAGAGGCGCTGAATTTCGGGAGTCTCCCGGAAAATTCGGGAGGGTTGGCAAGTATGATATATGTAAATAAATGAACACTGAAATTCAAGTATTTCTTTTATTTATATATATATATATATATGTATATATATATATATATATATATATATATATATATATATATATATATATATATATATATATATATATATATATATATATAGCTAGAATTCACTGAAAGTCAAGTATTTATTTTATTTATATAAGAAATACTTGAATTTCAGTGAATTCTAGCTATAAATATACTCCTCCCCCTTAACCTCGACCCCCAACCTCCCGAATTCGGAGGTCTCAAGGTTGGCAAGTATAGTCTTTGGTATGACTCGGCTGGGGTTTGAACTCACGACCTACCCATCTCAGGTGTGCTGCACATTGATCTGATTGCATATTTATATATGTATCATATTGCATGATACAATTCACACCATTAAATGGCCTTCTTGAACACTGGGAAAAGAGCATTATTTGTCTGTAGTTTGTGAACGATACCCATCCCTAGTTTTCTATCAGGCATACTTGGCATGGACATTTGCAACATGACTGCTGAGTACCCTCTAAACAAGGCGTGTCCAAACTACGGCCAAGTGCGTCTTCAAATTGGCCCGCGACAAGTCCATCCATCCATCCATCCATCTTCTTCCGCTTATCCGAGGTCGGGTCGCGGGAACAGCAGCTTAAGCAGGGAAGCCCAGACTTCCCTCTCCCCAACCACTTCGTCCAGCTCCTCCCGGGGGATCCCGAGGCGTTCCCAGGCCAGCCGGGAGAGATAGTCTTCCCAGCGTGTCCTGGGTCTTCCCCGCGGCCTCCTACCGGTCGGACGTGCCCTAAACACCTCCCTAGGGAGGCGTTCGGGTGGCATCCTGACCAGATGCCCGAACCACCTCATCTGGCTCCTCTCCATGTGGAGGAGCAGCGGCTTTACTTTGAGCTCCCCCCGAATGACAGAGCTTCTCACCCTATCTCTAAGGGAGAGCCCCACCACTCGGCGGAGGAAACTCATTTCGGCCGCTTGTACCCGTGATCTTGTCCTTTCGGTCATGACCCAAAGCTCATGACCATAGGTGAGGATGGGAACGTAGATCGACCGGTAAATCGAGAGCTTTGCCTTCCGGCTCAGCTCCTTCTTCACCACAACGGATCGATACAGCGTCCGCATTACTGAAGATGCCGCACCGATCCGCCTGTCCATCTCACGATCCACTCTTCCCCCACTCGTGAACAAGACTCCGAGGTACTTGAACTCCTCCACTTGGGGCAAGATCTCCTCCCCAACCCGGAGATGGCACTCCACCCTTTTCCGGGAGAGAACCACGGACTCGGACTTGGAGGTGCTGATTCCCATCCCAGTCGCTTCACACTCGGCTGCGAACCGGTCCAGTGAGAGCTGAAGATCTTGGCCGGAGTAAGCCATCAGGACCACATCATCTGCAAAAAGCAGAGACCTAATCCTGCAGCCACCCAACCAGATCCCCTCAACGCCCTGACTGCACCTAGAAATTCTGTCCATAAAGGTTATGAACAGAATCGGTGACAAAGGGCAGCCTCGGCGGAGTCCAACCCTCACTGGAAACGTGTCCGACTTACTGCCGGCAATGCGGACCAAGCTCTGACACTGATCATACAGGGAGCGAACTGCCACAATAAGACAGTCCGTTACCCCATACTCTCTGAGCACTCCCCACAGGACTTCCCGGGGTACACGGTCGAATGCCTTCTCCAAGTCCACAAAGCACATGTAGACTGGTTGACTCCCATGCACCCTCAAGGACCCTGCCGAGAGTATAGAGCTGGTCCACAGTTCCACGACCAGGGCGAAAACCACACTGTTCCTCCTGAATCCGAGGTTCGACTATCCGGCGTAGCCTCCTCTCCAGTACACCTGAATAGACCTTACCGCGACAAGTCATGAGTTTATTAAGGAATCTTGCCCGCAGATTGGATTCATTTGAAAAGTCTACTGACTCTGATGCTGCTATTTTGTCGCCATCTACTGGACAACATAAGTTAGCAGGTCAATCACCTTTCGTTATGCTCTGATGGCACTCATGCGCAGCATTTACTTATATGACCCAATACAAACAACCCTTCCCTAGTCAAGGTGCTAAAAAATACAAATAAAAATCCTACCAACATAAAAATGTCAAGAGACATGCTCACTGAACTTTGCAGAAAACGTCCAATCACCATAACAAAATGTAAACTTACACCCAATTCAAATCCGTTACACAGCATGATGGGAACCACGTCCCTGGTGGGTTGTAGCAGAAAAGAAGCGTTGCTGTTACCTCGGCAGTATACTCTGCTGTGTGGCTCTCCGGCATCTTCCAGGAGCTTCCTGACGAGACCTTCATGGTTCCTGTACTGGGACTTGACACCGCTGCACTCCCTCCAGCCTGCACGGGAACACGAGGACTTGTGTGATCATCCTTCAGGAAACCAGAAGCTCATTTGCAGTCCAAAATCAAGGCCGGCCTTGGCAAGCACGGTGCAAGAGGGCAGACGTTTTGTGACTCTAAATGTGCTGATTCATGATCATTCTCAATTTAATAGAACAAAAAAAAACAACCATCACGACTATTTCCGCTTTCTACAGGTTATAATCATCGCATGGCGCGTTTTCAATTATTTAGCAGCAGGGATTGAGTATGCATGAACGTTTTAGTGTTTTTATTCAACCTTGCAGCGTCACTGGCACAAAGCCTATAGAGCAGTCCTAGTCCATTCAAACGAGGGTTGCTGATGTATGCAGTACTCCCACCACCCCGCAGGGGGAGACAGCGAGACATAAGTGTCACAGTGAAGCAGGAGAAGAAGACTACGCATTCAACCCTGGAAAGAAAGTATGAGCAAGTGCTGGAGTCATTGTTTCCTGTGGGACCTTTTAAAGCGACGGACAGATTGTTGGCGACAAGCAGCAACAACGGTAGGAATCCACACGTGTCAAACATTTGTAAGATAGTGTGCATAAATATATTTACTAGTGATGGGTTGATGAGGCGTCATGAAGCGTTTGGACACATTGCAAAACTGTATTGATACTGTGTCGATACTGTGTCACTAAATACTGACATCTGCTGGACATTAAAAATCCCTACAGGCAACCTATGGACCGACTCAACTGACACTGATTTGATGCCCTAGTACAGGGGTCACCAACCTTTTTGAAACCAAAAACTACTTCTTGGGTACTGATTAATGCGAAGGGCTACCAGTTTGATACACACTTAAATAAATAAATATATTGTCATTTGTAAGTTACACGTAAGTGTGATTTAAACAAGAATAGCTCAATAAATACATTTATATGTATAAAAAAATGGGTATGTCTGTCTGTCATTCCGTCGTACATTTTTTTTTCCTTTTACGGAAGGTTTTTTGTAGAGAATAAATGATGAAAAAAACACTTAATTGAACGGTTTAAAAGAGGAGAAAATACAAAAAAAAATTAAAATAAAATTTTGAAACATAGTTTATCTTCAATTTCGACTCTTTAAAATTCAAAATTCAACCGACAAAAAGAAGAGAAAAACTAGCTAATTTGAATCTTTTTGAAAAAGTTAAAAAAATAATTTATGGAACATCATTAGTAATTTTTCCTGATTAAGATACATTTTAGAATTTTGATGAATGTTTTAAATTCGTTAAAATCCAATCTGCACTTTGTTAGAATATTTAACAAATTGGACCAAGCTATATTTCTAACAAAGACAAATCAGTATTTCTTCTAGATTTTCCAGAACAACAATTTTAAAAGAAATTCAAAATACTTTGAAATAAGATTTAAATTTGATTCTACAGATGTTCTAGATTTGCCAGAATAATTTTTTCGAATTTTAATCATAGTAAGTTTGAAGAAATATTTCACAAATATTCTTCGTCGAAAAACCAGAAGCTAAAATATTTATTATTCTTTACAATAATAAAAAATTTTTTTACTTGAACATTGATTTAAATTGTCGGGAAAGAAGAGGAAGAAATTTAAAAGGTAAAAAGGTATATTTGTTTAAAAATCCTAAAATCATTTTTAAGGTTGTATTTTTTCTCTAAAATTGTATTTCTAAAAGTAATAAGAAGCAAAGTAAAAAATAAATGAATTTATTTAAACAAGTGAAGACCCATCCATCCATCCATTTTCTACCGCTTATTCCAAGTGAAGACCAAGTCTTTAAAATATTTTCTTGGATTTTCAAATTCTATTTGAGTTTTGTCTCTTTTAGAATTAAAAATGTCGAGCAAAGCGAGACCAGCTTGCTAGTAAATAAATACAATTTAAAAAATAGAGGCAGCTCACTGGTAAGTGCTGCTCTTTGAGCTATTTTTAGAACAGGCCAGCGGGCGACTGATCTGGTCCTTACGGGCTACCTGGTGACCGCGGGCACCGCGTTGGTGACCCCTGCCCTAGTATATACAATAATATAAACCAAGTCATTGTATTTCATTTAGGTTTATTTCATATCTTCATTTAAATAAAAATATATTTTTATCTTTTTTTAGATACAGTCAATAAATAATGTGAACATGTATCATAACATGGAAATCTAAGAGAATGTGTTGTGGATGATTGTGGACTGGGAATTGTTTTAATTTTATTTTTTTACACATTTTTATTAAAAAAAAAAAAGTTTTTCCGACGTATTACATTTTAGACGATTTCTCTTCTTAGTTATTATTTCTCGGGCTGTAGAAAAGAGCCGCTCACAGGGCACAGAGGAGGCGACACAGTTGGCGTATCGGTCACGTGACCAAAACAGCTCATGATCGGTCACGTGACTTTCTAAAAGCGGTACGTGCACCGACACAGGGTTTTGCTCTATGAGCTCGACGCATGCGCCGATGCATCGGTGTTGCCAGACCCATCACTAATATTTACTTTGTTTTGTATTGAAATGGCTGACTTTGTGATGTCTTTTAAAAGTTCAAGTTAAAGTAGTTGTCACACACACACACACTAGGTGTGGTGAAATTACCCTCTGCATTTGACCCATCCCCTTGTTCACCCCCCGGGAGGTGTGGGGAGCAGTGAGCAGCGGCGGTGGCCGCGCTCGGGAATCATTTTGGTGATTTAACCCCCAATTCCAACCCTTGATGCTGAGTGCCAAGCAGGGAGGTAATGGCTCCCATTTTTATAGTCTTTGGTATGACTTGGCCGGGGTTTGAACTCACGACCTACCCATCTCAAAGCGGACACTCTAGCCACAAGGCCACTGCGCAGGACTCGGACTAAACTTGGTCAAACATTTGTAAGATGCATGAATATATTTACTTTGTTTTGTATTGTAATTGCTGACTTTGTGATGTCTTTTCTATTTGTGGTCGTGTTATTATTTGTCAGCTCGTTAAATACATGTAGTGCTAAATTTGACCAGTAGAGGGCAGTGACGCTACGCCTTGGGTTTAATTGTGTGCAATGTGGATGTTGCTTTGCTTCTGCGTAAACATCTGTAGTTTATTGTGTCAACGTATGAGATGCCCAGACTTCCCTGTCCACCTCCTCTAGTTCCACAGTGGTGATACCGAGGCGTTCCCAGGCCAGCTGTGATACATAGTCCCATAGTCCTAGGTCTGCCCCGAGGTCTACTGCCAGCTGGACATGCCCGAAACACCTCACCAGGGAGGCATCCATGAGGCATCTGTAGAAGATGCCAGAGCCATTTGAGCTGGCTCCTCTCTACTCTGAGTCTCTACCAGATGACCAAGCTCCTCACCCTATCTCTAAGGGTGATACCGGACATCCTGCGGAGGAAACTAATTTCTGCCGCTTGTATTTGCGATCTTGTCCTTTCGGTCATTACCCAAAGCTTGTGACCATAGGTGAGGGTAGGAACGTAGACTGACCTGTAAATCGAGAGCTTCTCCTTCTGGCTCAGCTCCTTCTTCACCACAACAGACCGATACAGCGACTGCATCACTGCAAACGCTGCACCGATCCGTCTGTCAATCTTGCGTTCTATTCTTCCCTCACTCGTGAACAAGACCCCGAGATACTTGAACTCCTCCACTCGAGGCAGAACTTCACTCCCGGACCCGGGGTGTGCAGTCCACCCTTTTCCGACTGAGAATCATAGCCTCAGATTTGGGGGTGATGATCCTCATCCCAGCAGCAAACCGCCCCAGTGATCACTGAAGGTCCAACAGGACCACATCATCTGCAAAAAGCAGAGATGCGATCCTCTGGCCACCAAACTGGAAACCCTCCACACCCCGACTGCCCCTAGAAATGCTGTCCGTAAAGATAATGAACAGGACCTTGAAAAGGGGGACCACCACCCTGGTCTGCCAATCAAGAGGTACTTCCCCGGACTTCCATGCTATGTTGAAGAGACGTGTCAGCCACGACAGTCCCACAACACCCAGAGCCTTGAGGTATTCAGGGCGAATCTCGTCCCGTCCTGGGGTCTTGCCACTGGGCAGTTTGTTTTTATTACCTCAGCGACCTCGGCTCCAGTAATGGACATGTCCGTGTTTGTGACCTTAGACTCTGCCTCCTCTAAGGAGGGTGTGGCTGTAGGATTAAGGAGATCCTCAAAGTATTCCCTAGTAGTGGTCAGCAGGTTTCTGTCCCCACTATACACACTGTGGACAGGGCACTGCTTCCCCCTCCAGAGGCATCGGATGGTTTGCCAGAATCTCTTTGAGGCCGACCGAAAATCCTGCTCCATGGTCTCACCGAACTCCTCCCACGCCTGAGCTTTTGCTTCCGCCACCGCCGAGGCTCACTTGGCCTGTCGGTACCTGTCCGCTGCTTCGGGAGTCCCACAAGCAAACCGTGCTCGGTGGGACTCCTTTTTCAGCTTGACGGTGTCCACCATCGGGTTTAGGGGTTGCTGCCATGACAGGCACCAATATCGGGGTATACCAATCTGTGTGTGTGGAACCAGATCCGTGTGGTTTTTTTTAAGTTGTGTGTCTGTATTAGAGATGCGCGGTTTGCGGGCACAACCGCGGAGTCCGCGGATTTTCCGCGGATCGGGCGGATGAAATTAAAAAAAATTAGATTTTATCCGCGGGTCGGGTCGGGTCGGGTCGGGCGATTAAAATAAAAAAAATTAGATTTTAAATAGATTCAGGCGGGTGGCAGTTAAACCAATTGGTAAATATATATACATAGTTAAATGTTGTTACCCACATACGAAAAACGAGCAGGCACCTGCAGCATATGCCACAACAGAAGAAAAAAAAGAAAAAGAGATGGACACTTTTACGGAGCGGGGAAGGGACGCCTCGCCGGGGTCCGGGACCGAGGCCCCTTCCCCCGAGAGGGCCCCACCGGGAGCCGTAGCTGAGGTGATCCGCGAGAAGGGCCCGACGCACGTCCAGGGTCACCACCGCGCCCACCGCACGACACCCCGCCTCGTTCGCCTTCGCCGCGGCCGGCGTCACGCGCAGCAGGTAAGCAGCTTACCTGCCCGCCACCCCCGTGGCCGGGGGCTCGTAACAGGGGTCACTCCGCGCGCTCCGCCCGCGCAGCTTACCTGCCCGCCACCCCCGTTGCCGGGGGCGCGTAACAGGGGTCACTCCGCGCGCAGTGCGCTCACGAAAGGGGTGGGGCTCACCATGGTGAGCCGAGTGGGTCACTTTTGGTAAGCAGAACTGGCGCTGCGGGATGAACCGAACGCCGGGTTAAGGCGCCCGATGCCGACGCTCATCAGACCCCAGAAAAGATGTTGGTTGATATAGACAGCAGGACGGTGGCCATGGAAGTCGGAACCCGCTAAGGAGTGTGTAACAACCCACCTGCCGAATCAACTAGCCCTGAAAATGGATGGCGCTGGAGCGTCGGGCCCATACCCGGCCGTCGCCGGCAGCGAGAGCCGCGACGAGTAGGATGGCCGCCGCGGTGCGCGCTGAAGCCTCGGGCGCGAGCCCGGGTGGAGCCGCCGCGGGTGCGAGGGACATCGCACCTCCACGCGCTTGGAGGTGCGCTCAGCGCGGCTCCCAGATGATTGAGCACTGGTGTGCGTCTGGGCCGTGACAGCGTGGCACGCATTGAATGTCTCTGCATCAGTCTCCTTTCTTTAACAGGCAAAAGCTTTATAACCTCACTAATGCCTTGCATCGTCTATATTAGATATATAACAACGGGCGGGTGCGGGCGGGTGCGGTGTTGATTAAATGTTAAATTCGGGTGGATGCGGATGGTTGACGACTTTTGTGATGCGGTTGCGGATGAAATAATTGCCTATCCGCGCATCTCTAATACAGACACACAACTTTAAAGCACACACACTCACATCTAATTACACACACACATAGAGTAGTACACAGACACGGTCTTGGATTTGGATTGCACAATTTGAGTTACATATTGCTGCAATAGTTCTTCCATAGTTGGAGTGTAAAGAAATGCAACTGAGGATGGAAAATGATTCAAAAGAAGGAACGTCAATCCTCAACAAAACTTCTGGAGCTTCTGTTTCTTCATGCTGTTAACTATCTGTCAAGCTGCACACGCTGTAAACGAGTAGCTAAGGGCAGACTAATGAATGTATTGACAGTGCAGTGTGAAAGCCGATGTGTTTACTTTGCAATGAAGTAAACGCAGTCTCAAGGGAATCTAAGCTGCGGAAGCACTTTCTGACAAAACATCCACATTTCCATGTCCGGCCCCTGGGCCCTTTGGCTCTTGAAACTGCGGCCCTCTTCATGATGTAGTTGAATACCCTGCCATAGTCTTCACAGTGACATCTTCAATCCTCCATATTTGAATAATTCATTCATGTACCCTCAATGAGTGGATGTGACCGCTTTCACATCAAGGCAGATGGAAGGAACAGATTAAATAAATCAATAAATAAATGCGGGAGCAGAGTTTAAAATAACTTAGAATGTTCATCAGGGTTCAACATACTTACTGGAGGGGGCAGCGTTGGCTGGAGTGGAGCACTGAGGGGGGCCCCATCCTTTCACATTGTAGGCACTCACCCTCACATAGTAATGCACCCCCTGCATTTGAAGAGAGCACACATCATATACGCATGTGTGTGTGTGTATGTATGTGTGTATATATGTGTGTACGTTTATATATATAAATATATATATATATATATACCGGTATGTATATACTGTATATATATATATACAGTGGGGCAAAAAAGTATTTAGTCAGCCACGATTGTGCAAGTTCTCCCACTTAAATTGATGACAGAGGTCTGTAATTTTCATCATAGGTACACTTCAACTGTGAGAGACAGAATGTGAAGAAAAATCCAGGAATTCACATTGTAGGATTTTTAAATAATTTATTTGTAAATTATGGTGGAAAATAAGTATTTGGTCAATAACAAAAATTCAACTCAATACTTTGTAATATAACCTTTGTTGGCAATAACAGAGGTCAAACGATTACTATAGGTCTTTACCAGGTTTGCACACACAGTAGCTGGTATTTTGGCCCATTCCTCCATGCAGATCTTCTCGAGAGCAGTGATGTTTTGGGGCTGTCGCCGAGCAACACGGACTTTCAACTCCCTCCACAGATTTTCTACGGGGTTGAGGTCTGGAGACTGGCTAGGCCACTCCAGGACTTTCAAATGCTTCTTACGGAGCCACTCCTTCGTTGCCCGGGCGGTGTGTTTGGGATCATTGTCATGCTGGAAGACCCAGCCACGTTTCATCTTCAAAGCTCTCACTGATGGAAGGAGGTTTTGGCTCAAAATCTCACGATACATGGCCCCATTCATTCTTTCCTTAACACGGATCAGTCGGCCTGTCCCCTTAGCAGAAAAACAGCCCCAAAGCATGATGTTTCCACCCCCATGCTTCACAGTAGGTATGGTGTTCTTGGGATGCAACTCAGTATTCTTCTTCCTCCAAACACGACGAGTTGAGTTTATACCAAAAAGTTCTATTTTGGTTTCATCTGACCACATGACATTCTCCCAATCCTCTGCTGTATCATCCATGTGCTCTCTGGCAAACTTCAGACGGGCCTGGACATGCACTGGCTTAAGCAGGGGGACACGTCTGGCACTGCAGGATTTGATTCCCTGTCGGCGTAGTGTGTTACTGATGGTAACCTTTGTTACTTTGGTCCCAGCTCTCTGCAGGTCATTCACCAGGTCCCCCCATGTGGTTCTGGGATTTTTGCTCACCGTTCTCATGATCATTTTGACCCCACGGGATGAGATCTTGCGTGGAGCCCCAGATCGAGGGAGATTATCAGTGGTCTTGTATGTCTTCCATTTTCTGATAATTGCTCCCACAGTTGATTTTTTCACACCAAGCTGCTTGCCTATTGTAGATTCACTCTTCACAGTCTGGTGCAGGTCTACAATTCTTTTCCTGGTGTCCTTCGACAGCTCTTTGGTCTTGGCCATAGTGGAGTTTGGAGTCTGACTGTTTGAGGCTGTGGACAGGTGTCTTTTATACAGATAACCAGTTCAAACAGGTGCCATTAATACAGGTAACAAGTGGAGGACAGAAGAGCTTCTTAAAGAAGAAGTTACAGGTCTGTGAGAGCCAGAGATCTTCCTTGTTTGAAGTGACCAAATACTTATTTTCCACCATAATTTACAAATAAATTCTTTAAAATTCCTACAATGTGAATTCCTGGATTTTTTTTCACATTCTGTCTCTCACAGTTGAAGTGTACCTATGATGAAAATTACAGACCTCTGTCATCATTTTAAGTGGGAGAACTTGCACAATCGGTGGCTGACTAAATACTTTTTTGCCCCACTGTATATATATATATATATATATATATATATATATATATATATATATATATTTACAGTATATCAATGAAGTAAAGTGGTTGAGTGCAGTAGATGTAATCTGTGTTTGTGTAGAGCCCCGTTGTGTGTCCAATACACTGAAGGTGTGTGCACAATTGAGTGTAGGACACATTGTGGTGATTCCCTGCACTTGTGTGTGTGTGTGTGTGTGTGTGTGTGTGTGTGTGTGTGTGTGTGTGTGTGTGTGTGTGTGTGTGTGTGTGTGTGTGTGTGTGTGTGTGTGTGTGTGTGTGTGTGTGTGTAAGTGCTATGTCTTACAGATGTGAGTCCCTTGATGCTATAGGAGGGGTTCTTGGTCTCTGTGACTTGAGCTGAGCCAAGGATGCGTTTGAAGCTTGCTGAGGCGCTCCACTCCACTGTGAAGACAACACAAGCCCACTGATAGATTCTTCTCTTTCTCCTGCGGCGTTTCAGTCATTGAAATCAATCACTTACATGTGTACAATAGGAATTCAATATATAAATGTGTTATCAAATGTGTCATGAATGAAATATATTTAATTAACTATTTTATGATTTATTTAATGATTTCTCTAATTATTGATTTCATCATTTGATTATTTAATTACTTATTTCATGAGTATTTGACATATTTCATGAACCTCTGTGT
>NC_084569.2:2427458-2432458 GCF_033978685.3 Nerophis lumbriciformis
ATCTAATTAGTTACTATGGTAATCTAATTAGTTACTATGGTAATCTAATTAGTTACTATGGTCATCTAATTAGTTACTATGGTAATCTACGTTACAGCAGCTCAGATGAGGCACCAAGAAGTGTGGGCGGGAAGCGTTTCCACAGACGCGGAAGGAGATTTTCACAACAAAGTTCTAAAGCTTAGTGATGTATAGAATGGAATAGAATAGAATAGAAAGTACTTTATTGATCCCTGGGGGAAACTCAGCAAATATCAAATATATCAGATTGTAGGTGGGTTCATTTGTACCCTTCGCGTTCATATTTCACTGTTTGTTGCATTTTTGTTGCGTTTCACTTGATTGTAAAATATGTCGATCGGAAGGGGGCATTCATATTTTGTCAATATTCAGTGTTTTATCGTTTATAGAAAAATGTAAAATTCCATTACGTTTTTTAAGGCGGTCTGTCATAACGTTTTTAGCATTCAATCAGACATTATTGTGAGGTTTTACATTAGTGTTCCTAAAAATAGATATACCGGCCCCCAGACACATTTTTTTCTCTAAATGTGGCCCCCCAGTCAAAATAATTGCCCAGGCCTGTACTACTGGAACGTTAAAGGTTAACTTGTTCAACCTTGGCCCGCGGCTTTGTTCAGTTTTAAATTTTGGCCCACTCTGTATTTGAGTTTGACACCCCTGCGCTAGACAATGAAGAGTGCTTACTCCGCACGTCAATATCTCCATTCGGTGCCACACGTCCACACCATCAAAATGCCGAGGCAAACATTTCCAGATCAACGTCGTATGAAATTTTTTTTATTTTTTTTTTAGTTGTGATTTCCCTCTCTGCATGAAAGTTTAAAAGTAGAATATATTAATGAAGAAGAATGTTTTAATGTAGACACATAGAATCATCATACTGCTGTCATTATATGCATCAAGTGTTCATTCAAGGCTAAGGCAAAATATCCACATATATATGGTGTATCGCGATATGGCCTTAAAATATTGCGATATTGAAAAAAGGCAATATCGCCCAGCCTTAATATATATATATATATATATATATATATATATATATATATATATATATATATATATATATATATATATATATATATATATATATATGTATATATGTATGTGTGGGAAAAAAAATCACAAGACTATTTCATCTCTACAGGCCTGTTTCATGAGGGGGGGTACCCTCAATCATCAGGAGATTTTAATGGGAGCATTCGCATACCATGGTTTATATAGGGCACAGAGTGGGTGGGTACAGGCTGGCGTAGGGGCGTGGTGATTGGCTCATGTGTTACCTAGGAGGTGTTTCCGTCTATGGCGGCATGTTGTTACAATTTCGCTGCGCTTGTTGAGGGATGACAGGTCTGGACGGTAAATAATAAACAGTTTCTCTTTCAAGCATAGGTTGCATCTTTTATTACCACTATTGTAAGGTGTGCTGGATGCAAGAATTTGCCATGTTATTGAATATTCAACATTATTGTCTTTGAGGTCCCAAATGTGTTTGCTGAGTTCTGTGGTATTTCGCAGGTTTTTGTTCCTGAAAGAAGCCTTGTGATTGTTCCATCTGGTTTTGAATTCACCCTCGGTTAATCCTACATATGTGTCGGATGTGTTAATGTCCTTGCGTATTACCTTAGATTGGTAGACAACTGATGTTTGTAAGCACCCCCCGTTGAGGGGGCAATCAGGTTTCTTTCGACAGTTACATGCTTTGTTGGTTTTGGAGTCGCTCTGACTGGGGGTCGACGGCTCATTTGCAATTGTTTTGTTGTGGTTTGAGATGATTTGTCGTATATTGTTCATGCAGCTGTAGCTTATATATATATATATATATATATATATATATATATATATATATATATATATATATATATATATATATATATATATATATATATATATATATATATATATATATATATATATATAATATACTTATGGCTAATTTATGGATTTTTTTTTTCGCTAACAGACATAACGTAAATAGTTTTCACTAAACACAAGTTGTGTTTTGAGCTATGGCGCCACCATTTGGACGAGTTTGGTCACTGCAGGTGTTGCAGGTTGAAAATGTACTTCTACTGTTTAAATCCCTGAAATTGTAAGTAAACCCGTCCATAGCGTTACTGCTCGAAATGATTCTTCATTCACCACTCCGAGCAATGTTTATAAGTTTTACAATATAACTAAAACTATTAATACTTACTAAAGTGTCCCATGTGTGACGTCTGTAGGAGTGTTTACATGCATATAGGGGCGGTATAGCTCGGTTGGTAGAGCAGCCGTGCCAGCAACTTGAGGGTTCCAGGTTCGATCCCCGCTTCCGCCATTCTAGTCACTGCCGTTGTGTCCTTGGGCAAGACACTTTACCCACCTGCTCCCAGTGCCACCCACACTGCTTTAAATGTAACTTAGATATTGGCTGTCACTATGTAAAGCGCTTTGAGTCACTAGAGAAAAGCGCTATATAAATATAATTCACTTCACTTCATTTGTACGCGCTATTGTAATGGAATGAAGCTAGCGTTGTTAGCATTAGCTAATATGCTAACATGTTTACAATAGTTTGTGTTAGTACAAAAGTTAGTATTATTAACTTACAATGGCATTCTTTTTGTATTGTTTCACTTTCACAAATTCCTCAGTAAATTCAACAAAAGGTCAGCGTGGAGTTATTGAGTCTGTTTAGCTGATTGGAGAGCTAGCTTGCGCAGCTAGTGGGTCCATGACCATGACTTCTGTTTTGTTTGATCAGCCGTTTTACTGCCGTGTTACAGACGCCGCTTGGAAACAATTAAGGTACGTAAATAAACATTTACGGAATATTTCTGTGTAAATAAGTCATTTCGCAACATTTATATCTGCGACTCGGTTCAGCTAATGTATGGAAAAAAATGTTTTTTCTTCAGTGCGCAATACCGTATTTTGAAATGTATTATTATTATTATTATTAACACACCAAAGTACTGAAAATTGGTACTGGTATCAATTCAAATGTGAAAGGCACCATCTTTAGGGAACTGTGACATCGACTAGGGAAATTTGCTATCATATCATTGTCAGTGATGGAGCAGGAAGGGGCTCGGACCACGTTTGCAGTAAAATGATACAAGAAGCGCCCCTGTCATCACACAAAATGGAGCCCCACAATTTGAAGCCAGTGAGCGTATAAGAGCTGGGAATTGTTGTAAGGACCCCATTCATGTTCTTGCAAACCACAGATCCTTCTTGGACGACTGACTGACCTGTTTTGTGGAAGTTCTCCTTCATCCGACAGTACAGCTGCAGCCGCAGACTCCATAGACGGATGTGTCTGTGAACATCAGCCTGCGCCTGAGACCCTGCACCCGCCTTCCTCACTAACTCCTGCTTCCTCTCCTCCACCTTCCTCTTCGCCAGCGCCACCAGGTCCTCCAGCTTCAGCTCCCAGTCTGCCGGTCTGCACACTGACAGCGAACACAGACACAAAGAGGTCAGTCTGGTTTACATCAAGTCATGCGTCAACCAGAACGGCGTAGTCGCACTCGTTATATCTCGCCACCCGAGGGCGCTGTCTGTCAAATTGTGGTATGGTAATGTACGGAATTGGAATCATAGCTCACCTACATAGTCTTCTCTAGAGTAAGAGAGCTGAACTTGAGGTGAAAGGACCCCGCAAGTGGTAGAGAATGGATGGATGGATGGACCCCGAGAGGGACGAGCGGTACACAACAGAGGGATGGATGGATGGATGCAAAATTGTAAATATTCGTTATGTGAAGGGGCGCCCTATGGTAATTGTTCCACTTATTATTTTTTTGTCCAACTTCAATTGTATTTTTAAGGCCTTTAACGTCACACAAACTCACCAATGTATGCAAGAGCGTCTGGTCTGACGAAAAATTTTATATTTTGGGAGTACCAAACACAAAATTACAAAATTGACTCTCTACAGCAGGCGGGTTGAGACCATCGCTGGAAACTTGGAGGTTCAGCTGAAGAACGGAACGGCCGACTTTGACTGTTTTTCGCTGGCTTTGGATGAGAGCTGCGATGTACGTGACACCGCCCAGCTGCTCATCTTCTTACGTGGGATAACTGCAGACTTTCAAATCACGGAGGAGCTGGCAGCCATGCAGTCAATGAAAGAGACAACCACAGGTAATGACTTGTTCACATAGGTAAATGCGTGTTTGGACATGTTAGGACTGAAATGGGACAAGCTGGCAGGTGTGACAACAGATGGTTGACAGGGAAAAATGTTGGACTTTTAAAGAGGATGCAGGATAAAGTGACAGAAATGGACATTTTTGCATTGTATTATACATCAGGAAGTGTTGTGTAAGACAGTGTTAAAAATAAAACCATCAAAAGCAATCTGCTTTTGTATAAAGTTTAAGTTAGGTTAAATGAAATTATTATTATTATTATTATTATTATTTATCTTACGATATATCAAAAATAATTTGAGCAAAATGTAATTGAAATATTGTCGGTGTGGCCCTCCAGCAGTGCTCAGGTTGCTCATGCGGCCCCCGGTAAAAATTAATTGCCCACCCCTTCTCTAACCACTAGCATACCTGCCAACTACTCCGGTTTTCCCGTAATTAGTACGGTTTTCATCAACCTATTCCGGGTTACGGTTGCAGTGATAAAAAATATGGTTTTTCATTAATTAAATTTTTTTTTTTTTTTTAAGTTTTATTCATGAAATCGCGTAACAACAATGACAATCGACACTGCTTCCCGTAACTTCCTATCGAGCCATTCCGAATGCCATGCGCAAGGCTATTTATAGCACCGCTGCCAAGCACGAGGCACCAGTTGCCATTGTTTCCAAACGAGCGAACGATCATGGAATCAGCCGGAGAAAAATCGCATACGAGTCTTAAACCGAAAAGAAAACTGCAGTCATTCCGTGAAGAATATTCAAAAGCCTATCCGGGAATAATTATCCGTTCCAAAAAGGGTGAAAACTACGCGAATTGCACCTTGTGCAGACACGATTT
>NC_084569.2:2437458-2577458 GCF_033978685.3 Nerophis lumbriciformis
AAAATAGCATACTAACGTTAGCATGCTAACAGGTATCATTCCTCAAATAACAATATATTTGGCGCTGAGGTGCATACCTTTTTTAAAATGAGCATGCTCATTATCGGGCTCCAGTACTATGGAATGCCCTCCCGGTAACAATTAGAGATGCTACCTCAGTAGAAGCATTTAAGTCCCATCTTAAAACTCATTTGTATACTCTAGCCTTTAAATAGCCCCCCTGTTAGACCAGTTGATCTGCCGTTTCTTTTCTTTTCTCCTCTGCTCCCCTTTTCCTTGTGGGGGGGGGGGGCACAGGTCCGGCGGCCATGGATGAAGTGCTGGCTGTCCAGAGTCGGGACCCGGGGTGGACCGCTCGCCTGTGCATCGGCTGGGAACATCACTGCGCTGCTGACCCGTCTCCGCTCGGGATGGTGTCCTGCTGGCCCCACTATGGACTGGACTCTTACTATTATGTTGGATCCACTATGGACTGGACTCTCACAATATTATGTCAGACCCACTCGACATCCATTGCTTTCGGTCTCCCCTAGAGGGGGGGGGGGTTACCCACATATGCGGTCCTCTCCAAGGTTTCTCATAGTCATTCACATCGACGTCCCACTGGGGTGAGTTTTTCCTTGCCCGTATGTGGGCTTTGTACCGAGGATGTCGTTGTGGCTTGTGCAGCCCTTTGAGACACTTGTGATTTAGGGCTATATAAATAAAGATTGATTGATTGATATATATATATATATATATATATATATATATATATATATATATATATATATATATATATATATATATATATATATATATATATATATATATTTATGTATATATATATATATATATATATATGTATATGTATATATATATACATGTATAAATATATATAAAATAATTACTACAGTTATATAATTAATAATGAATATAATTGGATATTAAAAGTGTATGACAAGTTTTTTGTATACAGTATATATATATATATATATATATATATATATATATATATATATATATATATATATATATATATATATATATATATAGTAATTAATACAGATATATAATGAATAAGTAATATAATTGGATATTAAAGTTAGATTCCTACATTGTTTACTTCCATGACAACCTCCTTAGTGTTTTGTAATCAATTAGAAATATCAAGTGAAGAGAGTGCTTTGCAATTTCCCATCATGCTTTGTAATGAATTTAAAGGGTGTAATTTAGATATATATATTTTTTTTAATGGTGTGTGGACGTTATTTATAACAGCCACAACATTCAGTGAGCAGGTTGTGTTATCTGTAACCATGTGTGTTGACTTTCAGTGTTGGTTTCTTTGCGCCACGAGTGGTAAAGGATGTTTGGATTGGGTCATATACAAAAATGCTGCACTGAGGGAAATTTCAAAGTACCATTCGTGGTCGTTAACCCGAATTACTCACATCATCTACAAGTTGCAGCAATTATACTGTCAGATAATTACCATGGAGTCAGAGGCACCCTGTGGGCCACATTCTTTCAATTAAAACGGCTTTACCTCATTTTCTTACCAGGAGGTCAAATCTCTTTTTCCACTAAAGGGACTTACCTTTTACATTTCACTCTTGGATATTATCTTTTACTTCAGAAACCAAACAGGTCCATTAGCACCAGCGGTTCTCAAACTTTGTTCACCAAGCACCACCATAATAACCAACATTAAAATACAGTAGCATAGTAGGCCTAAGTCTTCATTAAAAACAAGGCAGGGGTTTTATTTAATGAGTCTATTTGATATATTTGACCACAGTAACGCTACACACAGTTGAACAGTTACACTGTGTTTGATTATTTAATCAAGTCATTCTTAGTGACCACTAGATGGCGCAAGTAGGGGAATCACTGCATTGGACCAATCGGTGCATGGACATTGGATGACGTCATGGCGTCGTGTCTGTTTGTAGCGCAATGAACGCATCAATAACGAGCACCTTTCATCAAACCGCTGAGTGGGTGGCGCCCTCGCCGACCGCCCACTAAAAGAGACCCTGCTCTGGTAAGTCAAGAGCGGTCTGTGAGCGAGACACAGCGCGGTGGTAAAAATGGCGTCTATAAAGGAAACGTGTGAAGCCACGGCTCTCTCCAATGACCAAGTGAAGGGTGTGTTCACTCTGCTGCTGTTGTCTTGTGACGCAGCTGGCTCTGTAATGATGTCATGACACGGCGATCAGTGTAAACACGAATTCATGACATTTGTAGGAGCCTAAATGCTGCTTAAGTTCATTTACATGTAAAGCGACTTTGGGTACTTAGAAAAGCGCTATATAAATCCCAGTTATTATTATTATTATTATTTTCATTTTATGGAAGGTGCTTTATGTTTATCCAGCCAAAATGGGACTATTTACCATATTTTTCGGAGTATAAGTCGCCCCGGAGTATAAGTCGCACCGGCCGAAAATGCATAATAAAGAAGGAAAAAAACATATATAAGTCGCACTGGAGTATAAGTCGCATTTTGTGGGGAAATGTATTTGATTAGCAAGAATAGACATTTGAAAGGCAATTTAAAATAAATGAAGAATAGTGAACAACAGGCTGAATAAGTGTACGTTATATGAGGCATAAATAACCAACTGCTATGTTAACGTAACATATTATGGTAAGAGTCATTCAAATAACTATAACATATAGAACATGCTATACAATCTGTCACTCCTAATCGCTAAATCCCATGAAATCTTATACGTCTAGTCTCTTACGTGAATGAGATCAATAATATTATTTGATATTTTACGCTAATGTGTTTATCATTTCATACATAAGTCGCACCTGAGTATATATATATATATATATATATATATATATATATATATATATATATATATATATATATATATATATATATATATATATATATATATATATATATATATATACAGTATATGTATGTATATATATATATATATACAGTATATGTATGTATATATATATATATATATATTATTCACATGTGAATAATGCAGTATAATAGACTGTATTTATGTTATTCACAGGTGAATAATGCTGTTTAATAGACTGTATTTATATTATTTACATGTGAATAATGCTGTATAATAGACTGTATTTATATTATTTACATGTGAATAATGCTGTATAATAGACTGTATTTATTTTATTCACATGTGAATAATGCTGTATAATAGACTGTATTTATATTATTCACATGTGAATAATGCTGTATAATAGACTGTATTTATATTATTCACATGTGAATAATGCTGTATAATAGACTGTATTTTTGTTATTCACATGTGAATAATGATGTATAATAGACTGTATTTATGTTATTCACATGTGAATAATGCTGTATAATAGACTGCATTTATATTATTCACATGTGAATAATGCTGTATAATAGACTGTATTTATATTATTCACATGTGAATAATGCTGTATAATAGACTGTATTTACATTGTTCACATGTGAATAATGCTGTATAATAAACTGTATTTATTATATTCACATGTAAAAAACACCTAAGTGTTTATTGTCTATTGTGAGCGAACTGTGGTGCTGAATGTCCCCCAGGGATCAATAAAGTACTTTCTATTCTATTCTATTCTATTCTATTCTATATATTAGGGTTGTACGGTATACTTGTACTAATGAGGTACCACTGTACTAATGAAATAAAAACGGTACTATACTGCCTCTGAAAAATACCGGTAATCTTTTTCTTTTCTTTTTTACGGGCATGACAGCGCGCCGTCATCACATCGTGATGAGCAGAGGAGCATGTTGGGCAGCGCACACACACAGAGTACTTACAAGCAGACACAGTGTGTAGACAGAAAAGGGAGAATGGACGCATTTTGGTGTAAAAAGTAAAGATAAAGGTGAAGTTATAATACTGAAACACCCTCAGGAAGAGCTGCTTTAAGACATGGCTAGCTAGCTGGCGGCTAACATCCATCTGCAGTGTTTTAGCTACTTCTAAATCACTAATTCTGGCCTCCATGGCGACAAATAAAGTGAGTTTCTTACAGGTATCATTATCACTGGAGGACGAGGAATAGCTAAACATGCTTCACTACACACTGTAGGAGGATACAATAGCTCACCGCTAACGGCAAGTTAGCTCTCCTCAATGTAAACAAATGGGTGTCATTCACTGTATTGATAACAAGTACAAGAGCCGTATCTAGTCGATACTACAATGATTACATCGATATTTTTTATTATCACACAATCTTTTTCCTTTTTTTTAAAATTAATATTATGTTTATAAAGTCAGTAAAAACGTCCCTGGACACATGAGGACTTTGAATATGACCAATGTATGATCCTGTAAGTGCTTGGTATCGCATCGATACCTAAATGTGTGGTATCATCCAAAACTAATGTCAAGTATCAAAGAAGAGAAGAATAAGTGATTATTACATTTGAACAGAAGTGTAGTTAGAACTTGTTCAAACAGAAAATAAGCAGATATTAACAGTAAATGAACAAGTGGATTAATAATCAATTTTTACAGTTTGTCCCTCATCATTTTGACAAAATAATAGGTGTATAAATGACACAATATGTTACTGCATGGACTAATTAGGAGTCTTTGTTTGTTTACTTACTACTAAAAGACAAGTTGTCTAGTATGTTCACTATTTTATTTAAGGACTAAATTGTTCGTTGATTGAAATAATAAACATATGTTTAATGTGTCAAAAGATTTTTTTTAATAAAATAAAGCCAATAATGCCATTTTGTGTGGTCCCCTTTATTTAGAAAAGTATCAAATATGGTACCGGTATCAAAATATTGGTATCGGTACAACTCTAGTATGTGTGAGTAATAATAAATAATATTAACGCACTTTACATTTGTTAAAATCTCAAAGTGCTACAAAGTATAAAAAAATAAAAAAACATAAAAATAGAAAGTTAAAATATATAATAGAAAATTAAAAATAAATAGAAACATAAAAAAACACTAGATGAACACTAGATAAAACAAACATAGATAAAATAGAAATAAAAGCATGAAAGCACTGGATAGAACATATAGGAAAGCAGTGTATTTAAAAACAAGAAGGCAGAGAATTTAGATAAAAGCTGTGCTAAAAAGGTGGGATATATATATATATATATATATATATATATATATATATATATATAAAATGCATACCTTTGGATGAGACTTGAATTGCAGCTCCCAGGTGGTCAGTGTTAGTGAAGTCATGCGGTGTGATGTAGTCCACTGGACAACTTGTGTCCTGCGTGGGAGAGTCACCACCTGAACACAAATATAGCACTTTGGAGCACACCCTTGTTCACCCTGCTCCTCCTCTGTGCGCCCTCCTCCTCCTCTTTGACCAGTCAAATACTGCTTTTCTAACAAGACTGCACGCATTGTGAAGGACTTTGCTGCCTTCTTCCTCACAGCGTCCACATATTTCATTTGGATTTGTTTTAAATATCAGTTAAGTGATGGCATGTGAGGTGTGTAAAAACTCTGAGCAAACAGCACACACATGCATGCACTGGTGGAAACATCAAGTAGCGTGCAGACACACTGCAGCTGAGGTGTGTGGAAAGTGTTGTGTTTGCAGACAGGAAGTGGCTCAAAGCGAGCAAACAAAGTGAGAGAAAAGCGTTTGTTTGCTGGGTCCCCACGCCGATGTTTGACCACAAGCACACTCTAGATGTCACATGCCAAACATGCTCTCTGTTTCCGTGTGACTGCAAATATTTGTCTCAGTGGCCTGAACAAGCCTGGGACCACTTCCTGTGCAATAAGCTCTATTTGCTTGCTTTTTATCTTATTGATCACCAGTGTTGGGTTAGTTACTGCAAAGCAGTAACTAGTTACAGTTACTAGTTACTTCATTTCAAAAGTAACTCAGTTACTAACTCAGTTACTTACACCAAAAAGTAATGCGTTACTGGGAAAAGTAACTATTTAGTTACTTCTTTTTTTCTTCTTCTTTTTTTTTTAAAGCTCCCATTAATGCCCTTTTAGCCTTCATTTCAGTACTGTTATTGCACTGGAGAATAATACAATCTGTTGATCAACTTGACATGCATTTGCATCACTCAACTCTGCTAAGCAATGTGCTCTACATACAACACACAAAGACAAAGATATGTTACAAAGGCCAATTTGTTTCTGGCCAGAACAAATTGACAAAACTATTTTAAATAGCTGCAACATAACGTACATAAGTAACAAACAGCATAATAACAGCATAGATGTAAACCAAGAAAAGCACACACTACATACACAAGGCCTAACCAGGCATTTTCTTTACTGAGCAAAACTCTTTATTGTCGGCCATAAACACATCACCAAAACATTAGTAAAAAAAAATGATATCTAGGAAAAGTGGTCATTTTCTGCAGTACAAACCAGACCAAAAGCAACTTTGTTATATCAACAGCAGCCACTCGCTCTTTCTCACTTGCGCCAACACATGCACATATGGCACTTAGCCATTGATGCGTTTACAGCCACACAAAAAGTCGGACAACTCCAACACCACACATAAAGTGTCATTCCAGGTCGTTACTCGATGATTTACCAATCAAATGTGTGCTTATTCTAGTGTCATTTATTAGGAATCTTAATTTATAAATATTAATCATTAAATGCTGTTAGTATATTAAATAAATACTAATAAAAATATATTTTTTACAAACAGGAAGTTGCAGGAATGTACACATGATCCCCTGCTTACATCTCATTGTGCAACATGTGAATGTTTTAATGGGAACTAAATGCAATGTCTGAAAGGGGTACCAATTATTTCCAAAGCAGGACCTCCACCCAGACAAACAATACAAGTACACAGCTCATGAAAAACAATATTTGTTGTTATTGTCATTGTAAGTGGGCCTAAACACTTATATTAGAAATGGAAATGACTGCTGTCATTTGATTATAATAATAAGAGAATGTTGTCTGTCTATCTGTGTTGGCCCTGTGATGAGGTGGGGACTTGTCCAGGGTGTACCCTGCCTTCCGCCCGAATGCAGCTGAGATAGGCTCCTGCGACCCCGAAAGAGACAAGCGGTAGAAAATGGATGGATGGATGGAGATGGAACTTGTTATTTAGTGAGGTTTGGGACAGGTGTGCTGCTGGTGTAGCCACAGTGTGCACGTGTGATGTTGCTCACATGGACTCCACTCAATGCTCAGGGACTTTTTGCGTTTGCTCACACACATGACAAATTAGAGGGAACATTGATTGGCAGAGTGTGTACCTTAATCCTTAAGTGGTGGAGGTGAAGTGACATCAGAGTCTCTATCTCTCTTTACTAGCTTCGTGGAAGCATGTTGCTTATGTAGCTTGTTTCAGCAGATTTGAATTGCTGTTTTGGGCAGTAGATGGGATCTTTGATCCAAAGCACAATTTACATTTAACTAAAATGTTCTTTTCTTTGTGCTCGACAAAAGAAAAGTAGTGAAAATATCTCCATGTTAGCAAACTCGACTTCTGGCTCCGCCATGATCAGACACGCCCCCCCCCCCCCCCCCCCCCACCCCCACCCCCCTCGCTCCCCACACTCACACTCAGACACACCCACACAGAGCGCATGTCTCTCTCTCTTCTCCGGCTTGTGACACAAGAAGAATCAGAACGATGACACAGCAGCGCTCCGATAAAACACACTTTATACTACATAAAAAGTAACGTAAAATAACGCAGTAACGCATCATGTAGTAACGGTAACTGAGTTACTGAATATAAAAAATAACGCGTTAGATTACTAGTTACCGCCGAAACTAACGGCATTACAGTAACGAGTTACTTTGTAACGCATTAGTCCCAACACTGTTGATCACACAGATTTGTAACATACTCTCCTGTCTGCTCTACATCTTTGCACAGCCTCAGTCTGCACACAATGCATAGATTGTGTTTACAAACTACTATATAACATATAGATACATATACATACTATATATATATATATATATATATATATATATATATATATATATATATATATATATACATCCATCCATCTTCTTCTGCTTATCCGAAGTCATGTCGCGGGGGCAGCAGCCTAAGCAGAGAAGCCCAGACTTCCCTCTCCCCAGCTACTTCATCCAGCTCCTCCCGGGGGATCCCGAGGCGTTCCCAGACCTCTCTACCATGTCCTGGGTCTTCACCGTGGTCTCCTACCTGTCAAACACAGGCTTTTGGGGGGCATTCTAACCAGATGCCTGAACCACCTCTTCTATACTTCTATCTATACCAGGGGTGCTCATTACGTCGATCGCGAGCTACCGGTCGATCTCGGAGGGTGGGTCAGTCGATCACCAGCCAGGCATTAAAAAAATAGTCCTAAATATGAGCGATCATAAATCTTCACTATGACGTCACTTTCGTCACTTGATTGACATTCACGGCACCCGAGGGTCTTCTGAGATGACGCTGGCTGCTGCCAGCTCATTAAAATGACCGACTGGAAGGCGAGAAACACTTTATTTCAACAGACTCTGGCGCCGTACCTGTCGTCAAAACTCCAAAGACCGACTGCACAGTTGCACAATAAAAGCTCTGCTTCATCCTGCCTGCGCTACCAAAATAAGAGTCTCAGAAAGCTAACTAGGGACGGCGTGGCGCAGTGGAAGAATGGCCGTGCGCGACCCGAGGGTCCCTGGTTCAATCCCCACCTAGTACCAACCTCGTCATGTCCGTTGTGTCCTGAGCAAGACACTTCACCCTTGCTCCTGATGGGTGCTGGTTAGCGCCTTGCATGGCAGCTCCCTCCATCAGTGTGTGAATGTGTGTGTGAATGGGTAAATGTGGAAGTAGTGTCAAAGCGCTTTGACTACCTTGAAGGTAGAAAAGCGCTATACAAGTACAACCCATTTATCATTTATTTATAAAGCTGGCGTGCACAAGCTAGCAAGCTACGGAGTTTGCCGACAATGTATTTCTTGTAAAGTGTATACAAAGGAGTACGGAAGCTGGATAAATAAGATGCCAAAAACCAACCACTTTCATGTGGTATTGGACAGAAAGGAGGACTTTTTTTTCTCCTCCATTCGAAAATGCGGACATTATCATCACCACTGTCTGATTCCAATCAATGCAAGTCATCAGAATCAGGTAATACACCAACTTATATTCTTGTCTTCATGAAAGAAAGGAATCTATATGTGTTAAACATGCTTGTATTATCTCTAAACACCTTTAACTTATTAACAATATTAATTATATGTGTTAAACATGCTTGTATTATCTTTAAACACCTTTAACTTATTACCAATATTAACTAAAAGTGTTAATCATGCTTGTATTATCTTTAAACACCTTTAACTTGTTAACAATATTAACTATGTGTTAAACATTCTTGTATTATCATTAAACACCTTTAATTTATTAACAATATTAACTATATGTGTTAAACATGCTTGTATTATCTTTAAACACCTTTAACTTATTAACAATATTAACTATATGTGTTAAACATGCTTGTATTATCTTTAAACACCTTTAACTTATTACCAATATTAACTAAAAGTGTTAATCATGCTTGTATTATCTTTAAACACCTTTAACTTGTTAACAATATTAACTATGTGTTAAACATGCTTGTATTATCTTTAAACACCTTTAACTTATTAACAATATTAACTATATGTGTTAAACATGCTTGTATTATCTTTAAACACCTTTAACTTATTACCAATATTAACTAAAAGTGTTAATCATGCTTGTATTATCATTAAACACCTTTAACTTGTTAACAATATTAACTATATGTGTTAAACATGCTTGCATTATCACTAAACATCTTTAACTTGTTAACAATATTAACTATATGTGTTAAACATGTTTGCATTATCTTTAAACACCTTTAACTTCACAATATTAACTATATGTGTTAAACATGCTTGTATTATCATTAATCACCTTTAACTTAACAATATTAACTATATGTGTTAAACATGCTTGTATTATCATTAATCACCTTTAACTTAACAATATTAACTATATGTATTAAACAAACTTGTATTTTCATTAAACACCTTTAATTTATTAACAATATTAACTATATGTGTTAAACATGCTTGTATTATAATTAAACACCTTTAACTTCTTAACAAAAACATATATTTCATAAATAAGTAAATATAAATGACATATATGAATGAGGTAGATCCCCACGACTTGATCAATTGAAAAGTAGCTCGCCTGCAGAAAAAGTGTGAGCACCCCTGATCTATATATACAGTAAAAAATAAATAAATAAATAATAATAATAATAATAATATATATATATATATATATATATATATATATATATATATATATATATATATATATATATATATATATATATATATATATATCCATCCATTTTCTACCGCTTGTCCCTTTTTTGGGGGTTGCGGGGTGTGCTGGAGCCTATCTCAGCTGCATTCAAGCGGAAGGTGGGGTACACCCCTGGACAAGTCGCCACCTCATATACATATATCCATCCATCTTCTTCCGCTTATCCGAGGTGGGGTCGCGGGGGCAGCAGCCTAAGCAGAGGAGCCCAGACTTCCCTCTCCCCAGCCACTTCGTTGAAGACGCCTGTCGATCTCACCATCCACTCTTCCCTCACTCGTGAACAAGACTCCCAGGTACTTGAACTCCTCCACTTGGGGCAAGATCTCTTCCCCAACCTGGAGATGGCACTCCACCCTTTCCCGGGCGAGAACCATGGACTCGGACTTGGAGGTGCTGATTCTCATCCCAGTCGCTTCACACTCGGCTGCGAACCAATCCGATGTTTTGCAGTTCTCTTTTATGTATTTTAAAATGTATGTCTTGACGTATTACTTTTCTAAAACTGCTGTGTGACGTACTGTAGACCTCCTAATTATCTCATCTTTTCGACTTTTTATCTCACAACTATGATTTTTCATCTGATAATTTTGACTTTTTAGCTCCTAATTGTTACTTTTTATCTCATCATTTTAACTTTTTGTGTCATCATTTTTTTTAATCTCCCAGTTATGGCTTTCTATCTCATAATTATCAACCAATCATAATTCCATAATCATCATAATTATGACTTTCTTATCTCATATTTCGACTTTTTATCTCAAAATGATGAAAAATAAAAACATTGATCTCATTATTTTGACCTTTATTCGATTATTATGACTGTTTGTCTCGTAATGATGACATTATCTCATAAGTATGACTTTTTATTCCGTAATTATGACTTTCTCATCTGATAATTATGACTTTTTATCTCACAATTATGACTTAACATTGGAGTATTATTTCCTTCTAGTGGTGGAAACGGGCTTCAATACAAAATCACTATCATTACATTTTGGGGCTTTTATTTTGTAGGTAGGCTTGAGTTAGTAAACAATACAACAACTCATAAAGATAACTGTATCTACACTGTAGCAATATGGACTATGCAACAAACAATTACACATTTTAAGTTGTGAAAAGAAACCAAAAAATATCGATATTGAGACGCTGGTATCGATGCCCTTGGTATCGACACTGTCGACATTTGCATCGACCCGCCTTCTCCCTTAAAGCAGTTAGCTGTTAGCTGTTAGCTCGCCATAGCCTTTGCTTTCACGACGCTGCTCATCCCTTCTATCCGACTAATAACACGGTAATTTGACTAAATGTCAGCATATTTGAGTATTTAAAGGCGTAATTTTGTAACGTAACACATAACGAATCCAACAAATAGTACTTATTGGGACCTTGCTAGGCTAGTTAGCTCATCATTGCAGCTCGTTGCTTTAAACTGTCACAATTAATACACATTATTATCATTATTATTATTATTATTATTATGTGTGTTGTCTGGTGTGCTTCCAGGATGTCACTACAGCAACATGACAAGCGAGGAGTTGATTTATGAGAAGAACCACTTCAGACATGACCCCAGGTGGAGTGGGCGCCTGGGGCCTGCAGAGGGAGGAGGACTGCTGCTGTGTGTGGCCTGTGTGCTCGACATGTTGGAGCACGATGACTGCTCGGTGAGTAACTTGGAAATATCATTCTTTTAATACAAGACTGCCATGACATTTCTGTGAGTAACCTGGAAATATCATTCTTTTAATATAAGACTGCCATGACATTTCTGTGAGTAACTTGGAATCATCATTCCATACCTGCCAACTACTCCGGTTTTCCTCTAATTAGTACGTTTTTTTGTACCCCGCCTTCCGCCCGATTGTAGCTGAGATAGGCTCCAGCGCCCCCCGCGACCCCAAAGGGAATAAGCGGTAGAAAATGGATGGATGGATAGTACGGTTTTCATCAACCTATTCCGGGTTACGGTTGCAGTGATAAAAAATAAGGTTTTTCATTAATTAAAAAAAATAATTTTTTAAAAAGTTTTATTCACGAAATCGCGTAACAACAATGACAATCGACACTGCTTCCCGTAACTTCCTATCGAGCCATTCCGAATGCCATGCGCGAGGCTATTTATAGCACCGCTGCCAAGCACGAGGCACCTGTTGCCATTGTTTCCAAACGAGCGAACGATCATGGAATCAGCCGGAGAAAAATCGCAAACGAGTCTTAAACCGAAAAGAAAACTGCAGTCATTCCGTGAAGAATATTCAAAAGCCTATCCGGGAATAATTATCCGTTCCAAAAAGGGTGAAAACTACGCTAATTGCACCTTGTGCAGACAAGATTTCTCGATCGGACACGGAGGAATTAGCCATGTAAAAGACCACGTTGGGACAAAAAAACACAAGTCTAATGCCGTTGCTAAATTTGGATTTTAGCCACAAAAAGGTAATGACACCAATGTTATCTATTGGAATTGTTTAGTACTGTTATACTGTTAAAAGTGTTTATACTATTTATGCTTTCAAGTCCAAGTTGAAGAAATCTTGTTAAATGTTGACAGCATAACTACCAAAATACAGAAGTATGTCCTTAATATTTTTGCAGTGCTATTTCTGTTGAAAAGTTCAAATGATTACATTAGAGATGTGATGTGCCACTTTTCAAGTGTCTGATGGCTTCAATTAATTTTCATTAATTTTTCATATTTTGAATTCTTTTGAAAGGCTTACAAAAAAACTACATTTGAATTGTAATTCCATGCTATTGACAGGACTATTAATTTTAATGAAGTTAGCTTACCATGTTTACAATATGATAATTGTGATAGAAATGTGAATTTTAGGCACAGAATATTTTTTTACAATTGAACAAGGCAGTAGATTATACAAGCTTGGACAGAAAGTTAATAATGACACCAATTTTTTTTTTAATGGAATTGTTTAGTACTGTTTTACCATTTGTTTACTGTAAAAAGTGTTTATACTGTTTATACTTTCAATTAACAAATTGAAGTCTTGTGAAAGGTTGACAGGATAACTGGCATTAACTGTCAAAATAATTTCAAACTATTGAAGTTAGCTTACAGAATAAACATGTCAATCAACCCATATGATTTTTGCTGTAATATTTTTGTTTTGAAAAGTCACTGTGACTGATAGAAAAGTGATGGTTTTAGCAACATTTTAACCTGTCTGAATGCTAATAATCATTTTGCGTCGGGGGGCGAAGCCTGAACCCTCCATCAGGACTTTGTCCTGGACCTACCGGGGCCTGCGGCCCCTGGACCCTGGCTACTAGGTTTTTCTGATTTCAAAAGTTGGCAGGTATGCATTTCTGTGAGTAACTTGGAAACATCATTCTTTTAATACAGTGGTTCTTAACCTTGTTGGAGGTACCGAACCCCACCAGTTTCATATACGTGTTCATCAAACCCTTCTTTAGTGAAAAATAAAATGTATTTTATTTTCAAATTCAATACAAAGTTATATGTTTTTGGTAACAATTTAGTATGGGGAACATATTCTAAGGAACAAATACTTAATTTAGAGTTATTTGGACACTAGGAGAACATATTCTAAGTACTAAAGACTTAATTTAGAGTTATTTGGTTAGGGTTAGAGGGTTAGGGTTATAATAAGGCCATGCTGAATAAGGCATTAATAAGTACTTAATCAATCAATCAATCAATGTTATTGACAAGAACAAGAAAGTTTGATCATATTACGCCTATACTGGCTCACCTGCACTGGCTTCCTGTGCACTTAAGATGTGACTTTAAGGTTTTACTACTTACGTATAAAATACTACACGGTCTAGCTCCATCCTATCTTGTCGATTGTATTGTACCATATGTCCCGGCAAGAAATCTGCGTTCAAAGAACTCCGGCTTATTAGTGATTCCCAGAGCCCAAAAAAAGTCTGCGGGCTATAGAGCGTTTTCTATTGGGGCTCCAGTACTATGGAATGCCCTCCCGGTAACAGTTAGAGATGCTACCTCACTAGAAACATTTAAGTCCCATCTCAAAACTCATTTGTATACTCTAGCCTTTGAATAGCCCCCCTTTTTTAGACCAGTTGATCTGCCGTTTCTTTTCTTTTCTCCTCTGCTCCCCCCTATCCCTTGTGGAGGGGGAGACACTCAGATCCGGTGGCCATGGATGGGGTGCTGGCTGTCCGGGGTCGGGACCCGGGGTGGACCGCTCGCCTGTATATCGGCTGGGAACATCTCTGCGCTGCTGACCCGTCTCCGTTCGGGATGGTTTCCTGCTGACCCCACTGTGGACTGGACTCTTACTGTTATGCTGGATCCACTATGGACTGGACTCTTCCTATTATGTTAGATCCACTATGGACTGTACTCTCACAATATTATGTTAGACCCACTCGACATCCATTGCATTCGGTCTCCCCTAGAGGGGGGGGGTTACCCACATATGCGGTCCTCTCCAAGGTTTCTCATAGTCATTCACATCGACGTCCCACTGGGGTGAGTTTTTCCTTGCCCTTATGTGGGCTCTGTACCGAGGATGTCGTTGTGGCTTGTGCAGCCCTTTGAGACACTTGTGATTTAGGGCTATATAAATAAACATTGATTGATTGATTGATTGATTATATAGCCCTAAATCACAAGTGTCTCAAAGGGCTGCACAAGCCACAACGACATCCTCGGTACAGAGCCCACATAAGGGCAAGGAAAAACTCACCCCAGTGGGACGTCGATGTGAATGACTATGACAAACCTTGGAGAGGACCGCATATGTGGGTAACCCTCCCCCCCCCTCTAGGGAGACCGAATGCAATGGATGTCGAGTGGGTCTAACATAATAGTGAGAGTACAGTCCATAGTGGATCCAACATAACAGTAAGAGTCCAGTCCACAGTGGGGTCAGCAGGACACCATCCCGAGCGGAGACGGGTCAGCAGCGCAGAGATGTTCCCAACCGATACACAGGCGAGCGGTATATTATAATATTCAGCCTGTTGTTCACTATTCTTGATTTATTTTAAATTGCCTTTCAAATGTCTATTCTTGCTGTTGGCTTTTATCAAAAACATTTCCCCCAAAAATGCGACTTATACTCCAGTGCGACTTATATATGTTTTTTTCCTTCTTTATTATGCATTTTCGGCCGGTGCGACTTATACTCCGAAAAATACGGTACTTCATATTGCCATCATATTGCAGTCTCTTATGTGTGCCTGCCATCTACTGGTCACACTTATCATTACACCATAAAAGTGCTTCGAGGTCGGTAAGCAAAACCAGAATTATTGCGTACAGTAGGCGCACTGGGTCATAAGGCGCACTGTCGAGTTTTGAGGGGCAAAAAAGATGTTAAGTGTGTCTTATAGTCCGGAAAATACGGTAATTTCTTGGGTGTCATTTTTCACTGAAAGCTTTTTGATAAATTGTTTTACACATTTGTTCCAGTCAGCCAGGAAGTCGTATGCCTTGTCGGCTATCAGTGGGGTGCTGAAGTGTTCTCCTGGAGCCTTGAGAGAGTTGCTCCAACAGGACCACCAAGTCTCCATGCAGTTTATAACCTCTCTGTTGGGTATGGAACTTAACAATGTAGAGATGGAGCCATAAATTGCTGGTTACGAAATAAAACTACAGTAACAATGTGGAACATTTTGTTATGTCAGCATAAAAGGCCAGAATATTGTGGGACAAGGAGGACGGGTCATAATTGATAGTGTGTGTGCAGCATCTTTTTTTTTGTAGACCACATAAACTTCAGCCTGTCATTATTCTTCTATCCCCAGGGATGCTTCACACAACACTGGACTCAGCTACTTTGGAAAAGGTGGACCAAGGTAAAGAGAGAACCCTCTCACATGGATACTACATGCGCACATCATTGCTAAAAACTAGTGAATTTTGAGTACTCACAATTAACATAACGTATATAAGTCGCACGCGCCAAATTTTAAGGAAAAAATATTTTCCATGTATTAGCCGCAGATGTACGTTGTGAAATGAGTTATTTACACAGAAATATTCTGTAAATGTTTATTTACATACCTTAATTGTTTCCGAACTGTGTCTGTAACACGGCAGTAAAACGGCTGATCAAACAAAACAAAAGTCATGGTCTTGGATCAACTAGCTGCGAAAGCTAGCTCTCCAATCAGCTAAACAGACTCAATGGTGACGTTTTGGGGAATTTACAAAACTGAAAGAATACAAACATCTGTAAACACCAAATATTTTATTCGGACCGGTAAGTTTTTTTAAATTATGTAAACTTAGTAATTGTGAGAAATATAGACAATTGTAAAACAAATGTGTGCTGTCAAAGCACTAATGGTTTGATTGATTGATTGATTGAAACTTTTATTAGTAGATTGCACAGTACAGTACATATTCCGTACAATTGACCACTAAATGGTAACACCCCAATAAGTTTTTACACTTGTTTAAGTCCACGTTAATCAATTCATGGTAAATAAGCTAGCTAATGGTGTTGCGAGTTGCAATTAGCCCCTTTAATTTGAAAAAGTCCCTAGTATTTTGAAAGGTTATTGTCATAATGTCTGTCATACAGGAAAATGTTTTCCAACTGTTTTACTTGAATACACGTCATATACAGTATGTGAAAAACAAGCACACCAATCGGCCTTGCCCTGGCGTATAAATTGACCTGTTCACTGACCATGGTTAATGTAAAGGAGCATATGTGGTCCAAATAAATGGCGTAGTTAATCTGCATTCATACATGATTAGAGTAATACTTTTCTGTGATTTATTGTATGCATTACCACATTAATTACCTTGTAGTGATATTTAACATCTATATTGCGATACATATTGCAGCCCAAGGTTTCCCCTTAATGTAACTAAACATGGCGCACCACCATGACAAAATCTTAGCCGCCAAAGCTTGAAATAAGGGCTTTTTACGTGAAACCAAATTAAATGAATATATAATATTGTAGCCTCCAAACAAGTCACACAGTGTCTGATGCTATTTGAAATTTTTATTGCCAATCTTATGCAAACAACTGGCCCAATTCCAACAGGTTTTACCTCCACACAACACCTTCAGGCACGGACGGTGTGTTTGGGATCATGGGGAAAATGAACATCAATTCAAAATCACACAAACATAAAACATTGTTGTTGCAGTATGAATGGATATATATATATATGTATATATATATTATTGGTGCACTACTGACAAGTAATGCACCGAAAACTCGGTCCCCGAAAAAAGACTTTGATCACCGAAAACATCGGATGTTGTGATGAAATAAACTGGACGCACGCCATTGTTTGGAGCATTGTCAGCATGTCTGTGATGTGGACGTAACTTTAATATACCCGTGGACAGCCATCTACAAAATGTGCAAATATTAGGAGGACAGTGTCGGCTTTTAAGGAGGAAAAAGTTCAACTGGAGCAGCAGCGCCAAGGAACTCTCTTCGTCGGGGACATGGATGGAGGAACAGAAGTAGAGTCTCTAAACACCAGTACATTTTATAGCAGCAGAAAAAGGTTGCTAGTTGTTTTTAATAAAGACACAATCCCAAAAAGGTCTCCAGACACTTAAAAAAATTCTCCACAAAGTACTTTGTACAATAAGCAGCAACCATTGAAAATAGAGCAAAATGATTTAATATAAAAAATATATATTAATACTAATTAATAATAACATATTTTTTTTTAAATGTTTCTATACATTTTTTGAGCCTTTTTAAAGAAAATCCTATAGCAAACTATGCAAATTATATGATGACTTCATGGTGACCACGCCCCCCACCCCCACAGGTATTTTGGCGATACAGGAAACCCTGCAGCATCCTGCAATAACATGATATATCACTGTGGTATGTAAATGATCATAAAACCATTAAAAAGCAGAACTACAAAGGCTCCTAACTTGCTGACGTATGCGGTAAAGTTCCGGTTGTATTGTTTTATAAAATAAATATTCATCTCCTTGCTTATTTACTGTTAATAGTTTAGTAAGTCTAAATGTCCAATTTGTTTCCTGCTAATGTCTCTTTATGTCTTTTGGTGTTAAAGCCCTCCTGTGTCCATGGATTTATTTCCTTGTAAACAATAGCAAAAACGACAAAAACAAAGTATCGATCTAACACATGCAGTATACTGTTACTATACTTGGCATCGTTTCAGTTAATAATAATAAGAATATTAATAATAATAGATTTTATTTGTAAAAAGCACTTTACATTGAGCAAACAACCTCAAAGTGCTACAGTGTATTAAAATAAATAGAAAGATAATAACAATAAATACAAATAAAAACTACAACAGCCTAATAGCTAGAACTAGCATGCATATATCTAAAAAAAGGCTTTTTAAAAAAGAAGGGATTTTAAGCCTTTTTTAAAAGCTTCCACAGTCTGTGGTGCCCTCAGGTGGTCAGGGAGACCGTTCCACAGACTAGGAGCGGCGTAGTTGATATTTGGATCCATCCGCCCACCATTGTTTCTATTCAAGAGCTCTAGCTTGTGGTTAGCGTGTCCTCCTACGGCAGGCCTATTAAACAGGCGGCCCGCGGGCCACATCCGGCCCGCCAAAGTTTTTCATTCGTCCCGCCGCCAAATAAGCTTGATGAAACCATTCAAACTAGGGTTGCTCATGCATGTAGTACTCCCGCCAACCCACCCGCAAAGTGTCACAATAAACCAGCAGGGGGTGAGTAAAAGAAGACTATTCATTCAAACCTAAAATAAAAATATCAAAATAAATTGCGAAAATCGAACTTTTAAAAATGTCTGGAAAACAAAATATGAATGTTCTACCCCGAGCAAGTGCTCGAGTCATTGTTTCCTGTCGGACCTTTTAAGAGTGTTGTAGACGTGCAGCAACAATGGTAGAAATACACACGTGTAAGCTTCATCACCAAACTTGGTCAAATCTTTGTCAGATATTGTGCATACAAATATATGATATAATTGCTGACTTTGTGATGTCTTTTATATTCGTTGTAGTGTTGTTTTTTTGTCTAAGAGTAAAACTCTGGCTATCAGAGCTAAATTTGACCAGTAGAGTGCAATACAGCCACACCTTAGGTTTAATTGTGATGAGTCACATACCATTACATTGTGTGCAATGTTTGACGTACTGTAGATGTTATTTAGTTTCTATACGCGTAAACATTTGTAGTTGTGTGAATGTATTACCACTAAACCTATTTTATTCATGTAAAATACACAAAAGACATTATACTTTTGTAATGTTTATTTTATGTTTCTATCTTCAGTCTTTACAAACCTAAAAGAAAAATAAATACAACTGAGGAAGGAAAATAATTCAAAATAAGGAACATCAATCCCCAACAAAACTTCTGGGGCTTCTGTTTCTTCATGCTGTTAACGAGATACACACGCGCTGGAATTGACTAGCGAGGGCAGAATAATGCATTTATTGACAGTGCAGTGTGAAAGATGACGTGTTTACTTTGTAATTGAGTAAACTAAGTCTCAAAGGAATGTAACCTGCGGAGGCACTTCCTGATAAAACATCCCACATTTCAATGTCCGGCCCCTGAGCCCTTGGGCTCTTGAAACTGCGGCCCTCTTCATGATGTAGCTGAATAGCTCTGTCTTACAGTGTGTAGTTGAACAATTTTAGCTATTCCTCGTCCTCAGTGATAATAATACTTGAAAGAAACGCAATTCATTTTCCGCGAAGGAGGTGAAAATTGCTGACTTAGACTTGGCTTTTCACAGTGGAGGGACATTAGCCGCTAGTGAGAATGCTACAGTGCACTGAGGACTGGTTCGCTCGCTTGTCGCTGTCAAATCTGCAGCACACCTGTCGAAGGTGTCATCAACATGCATTACCACGATATAACGATGTTGTCGGCCAAATTCATATCGTACATTGTCCCATTGCGCGACCCTAGTCACCAGTATCTCGGGTGTTGATGCAACATCAGCAGCTTTGCCTTGACTTATGCCAGGTGGCTCGTGTGAGTCACCCTTTTTTTAAATTCACAACCCTATTGATGACATGGCCACTGCATTAAGGTTTTCTCAGGGGCTTGCTGGGCAGCACCTCTGATCCTAATCTTCTTAAAGGTTTCGTAAAAGTGGGTAAATCTCAATGAGATAGCAGCACGCCTTCAATCCATTGCTTGTGCAGTTACATACAAGCTCCTCGCACTTGGCCCATTACACATTACAGAAACATAAACACAACTTTCTTGACCCGTAACACTAACTGCTACAGTGTAGAACTAATTGATTTCATATTCCTCTACTGTGCTCTAAGGGTTATGTATCTTTGTATTTTGATGATTCAATTAGGCTGCTTTGTGCAGATATTTCTTTATTCTTTCTAAACGCTGACCCCTTGGTGAACTGACTTTTTTTTTTTAAAGATGAGCAAAAAGTCTGAATGCAAATGACGTGAAAGATTATGGATGCAGTCTCAGAATGCCTTAGGAACCGCTTTGCTGTAATACTTGCTCTACTGCACCGGCTCTTCTCTTTGAACTAAGAATACATGAAGATTTTGTAACTCACCGGATTCTGAACCTCACCTGTATTAAAGCCTTACCCTATATTTTATGCATTTTGCGAAAATAAAGAAACATAAAGCAATATGCCTGAGACTTTTAATTTAATCAGGCATGTACTGCAATTAACCTGACAGCTTGACACTTAGTTGAGATGTTGAATACTTACTTAGATAGCAGTATTTCATTTCAAACTATCTATTTATTATTATTTCCCGCCACAAAACTTTGGCGCGCTCCACAGCCCACAGTTTTCATTCTATCAGAACCGTTCCAGTAACAAAACGTTTAAAATAAATAAAAAATATCCCAGATTTCTCAGAATTCCTGGTTTTACGGGTCACTTTTCCCATTGAAAATGAATGTGCCATTTTTCAAACTTGCCCAATTTCCACAATTCTCAATCGATTTGAACCATTCCACCATCCACATACTTCACCCACCTTGAACAATCAAACTACCAATTTCCAAATTTAAAAAAATTCCAGGAATTCCCGGTTTGACAAAAGCCCCTATTTCACCTCTTCTTGGAAAATATTTCACAGTCCATATTTTTCGACCGTTTTTGACCATTCCACCTTCAAAACATTCTTCCTAATTGGGACAACAAAATGTATCATGGTTTTTTTTCGTAAAAATTCCCGGTTTTCCCGAAATTCCAGGCTGTCCGAAATACCAATTCTATTTCAAACTGTTACTACGTCAACATTTTTCAACCGTTTCGAAAAATTTCAACACCAACCCATTCATATCATCTAAGACAGGGGTGCTCACACTTTTTCTGCAGGCGAGCTACTTTTCAATTGATCAAGTCGTGGGGATCTATCTCATTCATATATATAATTTATATTTACTTATTTATGAAATATATGTTTTTGTTAATAAGTTAAAGGTGTTTAATGATAATGCAAGCATGTTTAACCCATATAGTTAATATTGTTAATAAATTAAAGGTGTTTAATGATAATGCAATCATGTTTAACACATAGTTAATATTGTTAATAAATTAAAGGTGTTTAATGATAATGCAAGCATGTTTAATACATATAGTTAATATTGTTAACAAGTTAAAGGTGTTTAATGATAATACAAGCATGTTTAATACATATAGTTAATATTATTAATAAGTTAAAGGTGTTTAAAGATAATACAAGCATGTTTAACACATATAGTTAATATTGTTAACAAGTTAAAGGTGTTTAATGATAATACAAGCATGTTTAATACATATAGTTAATATTATTAATAAGTTAAAGGTGTTTAAAGATAATACAAGCATGTTTAACACATATAGTTAATATTGTTAACAAGTTAAAGGTGTTTAATGATAATACAAGCATGTTTAACACATATAGTTAATATTGTTAATAAGTTAAAGGTGTTTAAAGATAATGCAAGCATGTTTAACACATATAGTTAATATTGTTAACAAGTTAAGGTGTTTAAAGATAATACAGGCATGTTTAACACATATAGATTCCTTTCTTTCATGAAGACAAGAATATAAGTTGGTGTATTACCTGATTGTGATGACTTGCATTGATTGGAATCAGACAGTGGTGCTAAAAACGTCCGCATTTTCGAATGGAGGAGAAAAAAGTCCTCCTTTCTGTCCAATATCAGAATGAAAGTGGTTGGTTTTTGGCATCTTATTTGTCCAGCTTCCGTACTTCTTTGTATACACTTTACAAGAAATACATTGTCGGCAAACTCCGTAGCTTGCTAGCTTGTGCACACCAGCTTTCTGAGACTCTTATTTTGTTAGCGCAACTGTGCAACTGTGCAACTGTGCAGTCTGTCTTTGGAGTTTTGACGACAGGTACGGCGCCAGAGTCTGTTGAAATAAAGTGTTTCTCGCCTTCCAGTCGGTAATTTTAATGAGCTGGCAGCAGCCAGCGTCATCTCAGAAGACCCTCGGGTGCCGTGAATGTCAATCAAGTGACGAAAATGACGTCATAGTGAAGATTTATGATCGCTCATTTTTAGGACTATCTTTTTAATGCCTGGCTGGTGATCGACTGACACACCCTCCGAGATCGACCGGTAGCTCGCGATCGACGTAATGAGCACCCCTGATCTAAGACAAATTGTTGTATTACCTATATTTGCAAAAATTTTTTTTTTTTTCAGAAATTCCCAAATTTCTAGGAAATTCTCATTTAAATGAGTGGACCGATTCATATTTATACAATGCCCTAAATTCTCAAGATTTTGCGCCATTTTTAATCGGATTTTGACCTTTGAACCATCAACCCGCACTACTCTTCAAATATCGAACGCAAAACATGTTTTCCCTTTCCCAAACTTCCCGGTTTACCCGGAATTTCCGGTAATTTTCTCCCCTTTGACAGTGAGTGGGCGTTACACAATCGACTGCATATCCCACGTTTCTACAGCCACACACTCCACTCACCCTGGACATTCAAGACAGCATGGTCAACTTCCCTGATTACCCGGAATTACCAGAAATTTCCCCCCATTGAAAATGAATGGGCAATATACCGTACATACTTCTCCACATCCAACATTTCTCACCTGATTCAAACGGTTCTAACATCCACACACTCCACTCACCCTGGACATTCAAGCATTTCAGTTCCACTCACGCGTATCGGCGGATTGCGCACATAGGGCATTCACACGCAATTCGTACCAGAATTGCAAATTCTGGTTAATACTGTTGTTGTCAATCAATCAAGAAGTCGATGCATTTTTTTGTTCTTTCAGTGGATTATTTTACCTATTGTAAGAAATGCAATGTAAAAAAAAAAAAAAAGTCAAAATATGGTTATTTTTACCGATTTCAAACATTTAGGGCCTGATCTACTAAAGGTTTGCGTGTAATAAAATACTTGAAAACCTGATAGCGTACGCAAAACTGATCTACTAAGTTTGTGTGCAGATGATTGTGTCTTAAATGTGCAAAAAAAAAGCACAATCCTTTTAGCATGTCTGCCTTCAGGCATGTGCAGAATATATGCTGACCATCAGACGCCCGCAAAACTGGAAGGGGACATGCAAATATAATCCTTTAGCACGTGCAATGTGATTTATCAAGACTGAAACCGTGAAACTCACAGATATATAAGTTAAAACTATACACTACTTTGTATTAGAAATGGCAACAGCGGAGGATGCATGTGCATGTACGGGCCAGTCTGCTCCACATTAAAAGGGTAGAAAAAAAGGAGCTTACTTACTAAAGTGCGGACAACAATGGTGGACTTTGCACTTTGGGTACTTTTCTGATGTCAAAATTGGGAAAAATGTCACTAATGGGGAAAATTCCAAACAGCTCGTTTGGAGAAAGTATGAAGAAAGGCAAGATTGTTTTATAAATATCTCTGCAGTGCCTTTATGGTATGATTTTAAATGTTCGGGATTCACGCAGATCCCAAATAACAGGTAGCAATAGGTAAGAAAAGTTGCTTTTGCATATTAGGTTGCCTTTAAGAGGCTGACTGAAACAAATTCAATTGATTCCTTTTCGTGTCTGCTGGCATTTTTTTTTTAATGCGTTCGATTTTTTTCCATACAGGAGAAACTTATGATGAAAAAACTTGTTGCAAAATGCATTTTCTTGCATCTGGATCATTCCTGGTCCTGGTCGTGGAACTGTGGACTAGCTCTATACTCTCGGCAGGGTCCTTGAGGGTGCATGGGAGTTTGCCCAACCAGTCTACATGTGTTTTGTGGACTTGGAGAAGGCATTCGACCGTGTCCCTCGGGAAGTCCTGTGGGGAGTGCTCAGGGAGTATGGGGTATCGGACTGTCTGATTGTGGCAGTCCGCTCCCTGTATGCTCAGTGCCAGAGCTTGGTCCGCATTGCCGGCAGTAAGTCGGACACGTTTCCAGTGAGGGTTGGACTCCGCCAAGGCTGCCCTTTGTCACCCATTCTGTTCATAACTTTTATGGACAGAATTTCTAGGCGCAGTCAAGGCGTTGAGGGGATCTGGTTTGGTGGCTGCAGGATTAGGTCTCTGCTTTTTGCAGATGATGTGGTCCTGATGGCTTCATCTGGCCAGGATCTTCAGCTCTCGCTGGATCGGTTCGCAGCCGAGTGTGAATCGACTGGGATGAGAATCAGCACCTCCAAGTCCGAGTCCATGGTTCTCGCCCGGAAAAGGGTGGAGTGCCATCTCCGGGTTGGGGAGGAGATCTTGCCCCAAGTGGAGGAGTTCAAGTACCTCGGCGTCTTGTTCACGAGTGAGGGAAGAGTGGATGGTGAGATCGACAGGCGGATCGGTGCGGCGTCTTCAGTAATGCGGACGCTGTATCGATCCGTTGTGGTGAAGAAGGAGCTGAGCCGGAAGGCAAAGCTCTCAATTTACCGGTCGATCTACGTTCCCATCCTCACCTATGGTCATGAGCTTTGGGTTATGACCGAAAGGACAAGATCACGGGTACAGGCGGCCGAAATGAGTTTCCTCCGCCGAGTGGTGGGTCTCTCCCTTAGAGATAGGGTGAGAAGCTCTGCCATCCGGGAGGAGCTCAAAGTAAAGCCGCTGCTCCTCCACATCGAGAGGAGCCAGATGAGGTGGTTCGGGCATCTGGTCAGGATGCCATCCGAACGCCTCCCTAGGGAGGTGTTTAGGGCACGTCCGACCGGTAGGAGGCCGCGGGGAAGACCCAGGACACGTTGGGAAGACTATGTCTCCCGGCTGGCCTGGGAACGCCTCGGGGTCCCACAGGAAGAGCTGGACGAAGTGGCTGGGGAGAGGGAAGTCTGGGCTTCCCTGCTTAGGCTGCTGCCCCCGTGACCCGACCTCGGATAAGCGGAAGAAGATGGATGGATGGATGGATCATTCCAGACGCACTCTTCAAGTTACACTGCAACGCCTCCCAGAGCACATGCTAAAAGTAGATCCTGTTGTCTATATCGCGCTTCAATCTAGCCTAGAAAAGGTGGTACCTTTTTATAGTTGTGTGCTGCATGTCACCATGACAAAATGCCACAGATTGGAGCACATCATGCCATAAATGCGGAGGGAAATGAGTGTTTCCATGGTGAAATCCTCATTTAAATAGTGCGGTCTGCACCACTCTAGCACTATCAATCTTAGTAGACCACCCGCAAAACGACCACTAATAGTAAATGCAATTTTATTGTTTGCACACGCTATTTATTTGGATGTTAGTATATCAGGCCCTTAGTCTTGCTTACATTTCGTTTTTTGCTGTGTTTGATTAACGCTTCTAATTTGTGTGTGGGGGTCTGTCAGTTCTGGTTCTACTGCTTTTAGAGCTTCAGAGCGAGCTGCCACTGCGCTTTGTGTTGGATCAAATCGACAAAAAGGTAAGGGAACATGTTGCAGCACATGCATGCTCAACACTGCAAAACACATCCCCTGCAGTTGTTTAGTAAACACAACATGTGCATGTCTCCCCTTGCTGCTGTTGCGTAACCTACGGGGGAGGCAATGGTGGTAAAAACGGCAACAGCCGGTGGAAAATAGTAAAGCCGATGACAGAGCGGTAGAACACCAGATAGAAGTGCAGACAGATTTAATTTATTGCATTGGAGCATGAAAAGTGTTCAGAATGCATGGCGGTGGAAATTGAGCAGGTGCTTTTTATCTAACAGTGAGAAATTCTAAGCGAGTTATAAAAAATGTATTATAGTTGTCACGTTCAAACACTGAGGACATCTATTAAACAAGACAAAAGGCAAGGAATCAAACAGAGACAGAATTCAATTTGGACTCAATATTGAGGAGAGACATGGCCACTGCACTCTCTGTACAGTCCTGCACCACGCTCTGACGAAGAAGGTTTTCGTCTCCTCTTTTATTCAGATGTTCAATGTTCACGCACCAACACATGTCACAGCAGGAATGGGAAGTATGTAAAACAGTCATTGTTTTCGGTCGCTTTGAAGACCAAGAAGAGGATTTCTCGGGCTTGGGCTCTTCCTGGATCCAGCTGGGGCAGGTATTGGAGGACAATGGATAACCCCTCCCGTCTCCTGACCACAGCAACTTCAAGAGGGCAGCGGGTCGTAAATAGCGTTGACCTCGGTTACCAAATAGTTGGAAGAGAGTTTGTGAAATACTTCAGAGAGAGTTCGTTTAACACTTCAAAGAGAGTTCCTCTGGAAGTTGAGCAGATCCTGCCATCTGTCCGTGTTGAAATCACAGTGGAGTTTTACGAGCCTTCTTCCTCTTGTTAGGCCTCGAAAGACAGCATTCATAATACAACCTTTCTTTTGTGATAACTTACAAACAATTATTCCAACAATAGTAGTATTGATTGCTCAACACGGCTTCTGAAAATTGTGTCACGTGAAATCCTGTTGGTCTCTGTTCATTTCTCCTGCAGGTGATTGACCAGCTCAATGTGAAGGCCTTCTTGCCAACCTTCAACTTCTTAGGGAGTTTGGTGGAAGCGGTACCCGGTGTGGCCCTTAGCCTGGTGACTCAGTATGGTGAGACCTCGCAATAGTTACTTTTTCACATCTCACCATGCCACGTGGGACAGTTTCCATGGCAGTGACTTCTTCATTACATTTTTTTAAACCAAATAGCAACCACGTGTAGGGATGGGTACCGATTCCGGTACTTTTTGGGCACTAACCGAATCCTGCCGGTCCTATGTACTGGTACCAAAATGTATTTCAATACTTTTCAAAAAAAGGTGACCACAAAAAAATAATTATTGGCTTTATTTTAACATAACATCTTATGATACAATAAATATGTTTCTTATTGCAAATTATGAGGGAAAAGCAGTAAAAAAATTGATTATTAAGCTACTTGTTCTTTTACTGTTAATATCCGGTTACTTTCTGTTTTAACATATTCTATCTACACTTCTGTTACAATGTAATAATCACTTCCTCTTCTTCAATCGAGACAACACAAACATGTGCACAGTGACATTTAATTCTGTATGCGAGGCTGTGGATCAAAGCACTGGCACAAGAAAATGCACAATGAAAGTTGTAGTAATATATTTTTTAAATAAAAAATAAAAAAAATACTTAAAAAAAAATTGGCAGCATACACCAAAACGCATCTATATAATTCATTTTAATCACACCCATGAGTCCCCAACAGCAATACAATTATAAAAGGAAATTGCTGACAAGACGATATGTCTAATATTTTTTGTTTTTCACCGTCCAAAATGTTGACACACATACGAGAATACGGAGAATTGTAGTATGTACATTGTCTGATCTTGTAGCCGTGTGTGACCTCCTGACATGTGCTAAATAATGGTGTTGTGTTGATAAATCACATTGCACGTGCTTAATAATTAGGGCCCGCATGACCCATTGCATAAGGACTCCCTGTGGGAGTCCTTATGCAATGGGACATAAGGACCTATTGAATTTCTAAGGTTTTATTAGGGCCCGCATGGCCCATTGCATAAGGACTCCCACAGGGAGTCCTTATACAATGGGACATAAGGACCTATTGAATTTGTAAGGTTTTATTATTATTATTATTATACCGGCCGCCTCTTTGAGCACTAATTTGACCCACTTAACATGCTTCAAAACTCACCATATTTGACCCACACATCAGGACCTGCGAAAATTGTCTTTTAATAAAAAAAACGAACTCCAAAACTCAAAATTGCGCTCTAGCGCCCCCTAGGAAAGAAAAAAAAACTAGACTGCCTGTAACCCCCACTAGGAAGGTCGGAGAGACATGGAACAAAAACCTCTATGTAGGTCTGACTTAGACCTACATTTCATAATAGTACATTCTCGGGCTAAAATCAACAGGAAGTTGGCAATTCCCCCTTCAAGACAAAAAAGTACTAAAAACAGTCACTTTTGCCTCTTTGAGCTGTAATTTGACCCCCTTAACATGCTTCAAAACTCACCAAACTGAACACACACATCAGGACTGGCTAAAATTGCGATCTAAGGAAAAAACCTAACCCCAAATCTAAAAATTGTGCTCTACCGCAATTTTTTAATAAAACGCAGAAAAAACTGCTCCTCGGAAGAAAAAAATGACAAAACTGCCTGTAACTCCCACTGGGAAAGTCGGAAAGACATGAAACAAAAACCTCTATTTATATTTGCAATTTTTCTCCTCACAGTAGTGTGGGCGTTTTGATGATCAGCATACATTTTGCATATTAATGAGGACAGAGACGCAAAATGGATTGCGCACCTTCATGCTGCTAACTTAACAGACGCAATCTACTTTGGAACACTTAAATAGATCAGCTTTGCACGTGTTGTAGTTTTAGTAAACCTTTAGTAGATCAGGCCCTTAATGTCATACCTGCGAATAAGACTCAGAAATGTGATGATGAAACAAGATAGGACGATTTGACAGCAGTTATCTTGATAGCTCATTTTTAAATGTTGCAATGAAAAATATATTTTATCCAAAAAATGTTTTATTAACACACACAAAAGCACTGAAAATTGGTACCGTTGAGCACTGGTATCAGTTCCCAGGGACCAGGTACCCATCCCAATGTTGTGTTGTTTAGGTGTACAACTTTCTCTCCTATATTGACATTTAGAAAACCACAGTCTATTCAAGAATAGTTAAGTTTATTTCACCATTTCACCTTTTGTCCCTCTATAAATTGCATTCTTTGGGAAAGATAATTGATGGACTGTCATTTGGGTATAAACAAAGTATTTAAGCATCTTTTCACCCACATCAAGTAACAAATGGGTTTGGGAGGACTGATCTCTTGCTAACAGAAAATACTGCAGCTCAAGTTCAAGCTGGCAGGAACAAATATTTAAAGGAAGTGAAGATGAAATACTGTATGTGTGAGGATATTCATCTCTGCATGAGCCATATTTTCATGTATATGACATACCCACTGCATCAAACTGCGGTCTTTTGAAATGAACTCCACTATGTAGTGCCCTATTTCTTTCTCCCTCTTTTTCGCAAGTATGGGCATTGGTATATTTCTCATATATTTTTCTTTCCCTGACCTCGACATGTGCTGTGAGAAAACTTTGCTGCGTCTACAGCCTCCATAGTCAAACACACGCCTGCTCGAGGCAGGAACTAAACATAAGTTCTAAATATAACCTGTCGTTCGAATCACAATACGCAATGAAACACACAAACGCTTGATTTGCTCATGTGCCCTTGGTTAACTTCTTCTCCTCTTTTGTTGCCACCTTGATGGGCATTTACATGAGCTTTTTGCAAGCTCCAGTGGGCAGCAGGTAGTGGAGATGCAAGATGCAGGCTACCATTATTGACTGTGTTAGTCTGTCTGCAGCTTGTCACTCAACACGTCTCCCTTGGGCTGTTTAGACTAGCAACAGACAGCAGAGTATACGTCACGTCACTTGCTGCCTTTCCACATAACTTATCGGTTGCACATCTTTGTTTTTGCCTGCTTAAAGGATTCTTAATACCTCCATTAAGACTTTGCCTTATGTGATACCACTTGTGTAGTGCATATATATATGGATTTTTCTACTTTTTTGGCTTAAAACAAAATGTTGTTTGTAGATATCCAGGGACAAGTACAAACCAAAACAATCAGATAGGGCTTCACAATTAATCCACCTACATTCACGATAGGGATGTCCCGATCTGATATTTGGATCGGATCGGCTGCCGATATTTGCCAAAAATTGCGTATCGGCAAGGCATGGGAAAATGCCGATCCAGATCCAGTTTTTAAAAAACTCCGGTCCGTGTTTTCCAACGCACCGATTTAAATAATACATTCCACTTTTCTGCTGCTCCGTAATTTCGGGTTCCGCATTTTCCAGCACACCTTCAACACATCCACAATTCTCACGCAGTTGCTTTTAGCTGCTGGCATTACACGACAGGCTCTTCTCACTCTTTCCTGTGTCTCCCTCTCACAGACAGCAAGTGCACCTTCTTACACACGTCACATACTGTCACGTCATACGTCACATACGTATACGTCCTCCCCGAGCAGAGAGGTAGCAGCATGGCTAACGTTAGCTGGGATGCTAGCGCAGCCGTGCGAGCAACGCTCCCTCTAAGGTGCTCGCCTGTGCAATTGCGCACTGTTTAAGCGTCCTCTGCGCATAGCAAATCTTCGCCACGCACAAAATCAAATAAAAAAATAAGCGCATAACAATTTTCGACACACGGACACGACAGAGAAAACAGTTTTCGTCATCATTGTTCAAATATTGTGACGTCTGTCGAGACGCTTATCTCCGTTCGGTGCCACACGTCCACACCATCAAAATGCCGAGGCAAAAATTTCCACATCAACACCGTATGAAAAAATTAGTGATTTTTTTAGTTGTGATTTCCTTCTCTGCATGAAAGTTTAAAAGTAGCATATATTAATGCAGTATGAAGAAGAATGTTTTAATGTAGACATGCAAGCCTTGAAAGAAAATTTTGAAAATCAAGACTACATTTCCTGCAAATGGGTGCATTTCTACCCTATATTTTAACTTTAGATTTATTCTCATATCAAACTCTTTTGGCTGTCTTTTTGACACTTACATCAGGCGCCCCCCTCCACACCCTGGATTATAAATAATGTAAATAATTCAATGTGATTATCTTGTGTGATGACTGTATTATGATGATAGTATATATCTGATAGTATATATCTGTATCATGAATCAATTTAAGTGGACCCCGACTTAAACAAGTTGAAAAACTTATTGGGGTGTTACCATTTAGTGGTCAATTGTACGGAATATGTACTTCACTGTGCAACCTACTAATAAAAGTCAATCAATCAAAACACATAGAATCATCATACTGCTGTGATTATATGCATCAAGTGTTCATTCAAGGCTAAGGCAAAATATCGAGATATATATTGTGTATCGCAATATGGCCTTAAAATATCGCAATATTAAAAAAAGGCCATATCGCCCAGCCCTAGTATCCTTGAATAAACAGGTCAGTTTCTTGTTACCAACCATTGTGTATTATTCAAACTCCCCTAATTCAGCTGGCTAGTTGTTATCAAGAGTACTAAAACCCTTTTCAACATGATTCTGACAACTAAGTAGGCTAAATAACTTTAAACTTTAATACATGCTTGGATAGGCCAGTATCTGTCAGTATCGGTATCGGTCAGTATCGGTATCGGATCGGAAATGCAAAAACAATATCGGTATCGGATCGGAAGTGCAAAAACCTGGATCGGGACATCCCTAATTCACGATCATGATTTTGGCTGCCTCGCTTATAAGGAACTGCCTTTTTTTTCCTGCCCATTCCTTCGCAAATCTAAAGTGAGACAAAAACACACTTCTTTCTGTTTTTTGTGCTTCCTAAATCGTGAAGAACTGCTAGCAAGAGGCGGCTAACAATGCAGATAGTGGGGAGTCACCTTTTTTGCCAGCAAAGTAGTGTTGGACGATCATGGCAAAAATAATAACCAGGATTATTTTGATTGATAATGTAATCACGATTAATAACACGATTATTGATTAATGTGAAAACATGAAAAACTCAACTTTAAATTAAGTGTAAAAAAAACATGGATATAAAATAGTAACACATATACCACAACAAGTAAAATGACACAATAGCAATAACAATATATTTAGATAACAATAGCAATATAAAAAAACAATAACATTTAATTTTCCCAGTTTGTTTTTAATACAGTTTTTTACCTTTTACACTTATTTTGTGCTTTTTGTGTTTAATTCAGTGGTTCTTAACCTGGGTTCAATGGAACCCTAGGGGTTCGGTGAGTCGGGCTCAGGGTTTCGGCGGAAGCCAAGACACACCCGACTCATCGTGTAAATAAAAACTTCTCCCTATCGGCGTATTACGGATACGGCAACAGCAGAAGTCAGACTGATTTGCAGGTGTGTAATTTGTTGTGAGTTTATGCACTGTGTTGGTTTTGTTCTTTGAACAAGGTGATGTTCATGCACGCTTCATTTTGTGCACCAGTAAAAAAACATGGTAACACTTTAGTATGGGGAACATATTCACCATTAATTAGTTGCTTATTAACATGCAAATTAGTAACATATTGGTTCTTAACTAGTCATTATTAAGTACTTATTAATGCCTTATTCGGCATGGCCTTATTATAACCCTAACCCTCTAACCCTGGCCCTAACCCTCTAACCCTAACCCTGACCCTAGCCAAATAACTCTAAATTAAGTCTTTGTTACTTAGAATATGTTCCCCATACTAAAGTGTTACCAAAAACATATAATAACTTTGTCTTGAATTTGAAAAAAAACAAAATTGTATCTTTCACTAAAGAAGGGTTGGGTGAATGCGTATATGAAACTGGTGGGGTTCGGTACCTCCAACAAGGTTAAGAACCACTGGTTTAATTAATCGCAAAAATCCTCACATTTATTGGTGCAATACATCTTCGGACAATTTTGACCAGTATTTTAAGTCAAAGCATAATTATTTTGTAAATGTATCAATAAGTGCTTTAGGTACATTATCATTGTGCAAGGTAAGTTGTTGATACCTTTATTTTGTTAGGACAGTCAGACGGGATTACTACTATTGTGAAGGGGGAAGCGTGCTGTGCTGTTGTTCTCAGCCTGACCAGTAAAATGGCGACTCACTTGAGTCTGTTAAAAAAAAAAAAAGAGTGAGCCTCTCAAGTTGCAACCATTGTTTGTAGAATAATGTTACATCCATGATGTCGTTCACAACAACACAAACAGATGAGCTGTGTTGTTGCTAGCTTCAGCTTGGTAGTGTAGTTGATGTTTTAAGTAGGCGTCTCCACATTGTTGAGTTCAGGACGGTTAGCATTTGAGTGTGTCGGGGTTAAATAAGCGCGAGCAGACTCATTATTTTCCCAAACAAATGTTTCTTCTCCTCATAATAACAACATTTGACTTACATTTATGTCAAGTCTTATGTCTTATCAGCCCCTTTCTCTCGCTTTGCCTCATCTTGGCCGCCTCCTATACTTTTATCAAATATGTCCTGAAGCCTTGCATGGCTTTTGATCTGCTTCACTAAGCTTGACTCGCCTTCTTTGTCAACGCTTCTCGTCTTTCCTCGCCAGAGTCTCTCTTCCTGTTTGCACCTGCAGCGCCGTCTTCTTTAAAACATTTCCTTCCTGCAGTCTCGCTTTCACAGCCTATAGCTTGTTATGATTTATGTGCTTCTACTTGACATTTACTTTTCTATGAAAGAGCCTGATTCTGCGTAAGAAACAACTTGCTTACTTAAATGTCACTTCAGTCTTCTGTCAGTGTTCATGGAAGTGTAAATGCACTCAAATATGACGTGCAGCTTCATTAAGAATAGAAATAATCATGGGATAACTCTTACCTATAAAGCATACTTGCCAACCCTCCCGGATTTTCCGGGAGACTCCCGAAATTCAGCGCCTGTCCCGAAAACCTCCCGGGACAAATTTTCTCCCGAAAATCTCCCGAAATTCAGGCGTAGCTGGAAGCCACGCCCCCTCCAGCTCCATGCGGACCTGAGTGACGTGTCAACAGCCTGTATTCACGTCCGCTTTCCCACAATATAAACAGCGCGCCTGCCCAAACACGTTATAACTGTAGAATGATCGAGGGCGAGTTCTTGGTTTCTTATGTGGGTTTATTGTTGGGCAGTTTCATTAACGTCCTCCCAGCGCGGTAACAACACACAACAACAGCAGTCATGTTTTATTCTACCGTAAAGCAGTTTGTCAGCCGTAAACAGCAATGTTGTTGTAATATATTGAGTTGGAGGCAATAACCAGGCGAGGTGATGAAGTACGTCTCTTTACTGTAGACTTCAGAACAGCTGGGCATTTATGGCAAAATTCTAAACCATGAAAACCTGAACCTAGATTTCGAAAAATGCGTGATTATTAAGTACTTCTCGACTTTTTGATCGACGTCATCCTAAGGTGTGACCGAACAACTTAACACAGGATTCCTTTTAGGTACAAGCTGCTCACGTTGTACTGTTGGCATAGTGTTTCAGTTGTCCTCCATGACACTTTGTTACATAGATACTTCTTCTTCTACTGGGTTTCAGGCAGCTTTGCACTTTGCGACACCTGGCTTTCTGTCATGTAACTACACAATCAGTATCCATCCATCCATCCATCCATCTTCTTCCGCTTATCCGTACACAATCAGTACTGTATTTTAAATAGAGATACAATGACAAAGGGGGAATCATCTAAATAATCCCCACAGCAGTTTTCTGTCAGTTAAAAGTGCTAAATGTCAGTTTCAATTGACTTTAATCGCCCAACACTAGTACAGTGTGTATGTATGGGACGGCGTGGCGCAGTGGAAGAGTGGCCGTGCGCAACCCGAGGGTCCCTAGTTCAATCCCCACCTAGTACCAACCTCGTCATGTCCGTTGTGTCCTGAGCAAGACACTTCACCCTTGCTCCTGATGGGTGCTGGTTAGCGCCTTGCATGGCAGCTCCCTCCATCAGTGTGTGAATGTGTGTGTGAATGGGTAAATGTGGAAGTAGTGTCAAAGCGCTTTGAGTACCTTGAAGGTAGAAAAGCGCTATACAAGTACAACCCATGTACTGCATTTTCCTAATTGCTTTTAAATTCCCTATTTCCTTTCATGACATGTGCTCACTGCCATCTTTGTCCTCCAGCTCCCTTGCTTGACCGCCTGTGCTCGGTCTTGTTGTATCCGGATGAAGGGCTGAAGGCTTCAATCATCTATGTGTGGCTCAAGACGTTGGGGGCCGCTGGGGGTTCGCCGGCCCACGCCCTGCCCGTCCCCCTTCGGGACAGAGTGTGTGTCCTGTTGCTGCAGACCTTTGCCAATGCCAGCTCCCCCCAGCTTATCAACAATTGTATTGGTGAGAAAACGATGTTGAATGTTTAAACTTGAAATGACTTTAAGAAACGCAGATAAACGCTCGAAAGGGATGTAGTAAATACAAAACCCAGTGAAGTTGTCACGTTGTGTAAATGGTAAATAAAAAGAGAATACAATGATTTGCAAATCCATTTCAACTTATATTCAATTGAATAGACTGCAAAGATATTTAATATTAAAACATAGAAACTTTTTTTTTTTTTTGCAAATAATCATGAACTTAGAATTGAATGGCAGCAACAAATTGCAAAAAAAGCATTTTTACCACTGTGTTACATGGCCTTTCCTTTTAACAACACTCAGTAAAGGTTTGGGAACTGAGGAGACACATTTTTGAAGCTTTTCAGGTGGAATTCTTTCCCATTCTTGCTTGATGTACAGCTTAAGTTGTTCAACAGTCTAGGGTCTCCGTTGTGATATTTGAGCCTTCATATATGTGGGCTATACCTAGGATGTCGTTGTGGCTTGTGCAGCCCTTTGAGACACTTGTGATTTAGGGCTATATAAATAAACTTTGATTGATTGATTGATATTGCGCCACACATTTCCAATGGGAGACAGGTCTGGACTACAGGCAGGCCAGTCTAATACCCGCACTCTTTTACTATGAAGCCACTCTGTTGTAACACGTGCAGAATGTGGCTTGGCATTGTCTTGCTGAAATAAGCAGGGGCGTCCATGATAACGTTGCTTGAGTGGCAACATATGTTGCTCCAAAACCTGTATGTACCTTTCAACATTAATGGCGCCTTCACAGATGTGTAAGTTACCCATGCCTTGGGCACTAATACACCCCCATACCATCACACATGCTGCCTTTTACACTTTGCGCCTAGAACAGTCTGGATGGTTCTTTTCCTCTTTGGTCCGGAGGACACGACGTCCACAGTCTCCAAAAATGATTTTAAATGTGGACTCGTCAGACCACAGAACACTTTTCCACTTTGCATCAGTCCATCTTAGCGAAGTGTTTCTGGGTGTTGTTGATAAATGGCTTTGGCTTTGCATAGTAGAGTTTTAACTTGCACTTACAGATGTAGCGACCAACTGTAGTTACTGACAGTGGTTTTCTGAAGTGTTCCTGAGCCCATGTGGTGATATCCATTACACACCGATGTCGCATTTTGATGCAGTACCGCCTGAGGGATCCAAGGTCACAGGCATTCAATGTTATTTTTTGGCCTTGCCGCTTACGTGCAGTGATTTCTCCAGATTCTCTGAACCTTTTGATGATATCACAGAGCGCAGATGGTGAAATCCCTAAATTCCTTGCCATAGCTGCTTGAGAAATGTCGTTCTTAAACAATTTGCTCAGGCATTTGTTGACAAAGCGGTGACCCTCGCCCCGTCCTTGTTTGTGACTGACTGAGCATTTCATGGAAGCTGCTTTTATACCCAATCATGGCACCCAACTGTTCCCAATTAGCCTGTTCACCTGTGGGATGTTCCAAATAAGTCTTTGATGAGCATTCCTCAACTTTCTCACTCTTTTTTGCCACTTGTGCCAGCTTTTTTGAAACATGTTGCAGGGATCAAATTCCAAATGAGCTAATATTTGCAAAAAAGAACAAAGTTTTCTAGTTCGAACGTTAAGTATCTTGTCTTTGCAGTCTATTCAATTGAATATAAGTTGAAAAGGATTTGTTGTATTCTCTTTTTATTTACCATTTACGCAATGTGACAATTTCACTGCTTTTGGGTTTTGTATAAAAATGTGTGGAATGTGTGGAATTGCGATGATAGCAAAAAGTGAATATCACTCATGCAAGATACGGATTTACAGATAGAATGTTTGACGTTCAATGACCCTTATTGACTATATCTTCCACCTCACAGCTCTACTGTGGCTTCTCGTGCAGTGGGGAGAGGCAGTGTCAGTTCTTATGAGTAACACCGGCGTTCAGTTCATGACCAGCCAGACTCAGACCATCCACATCAGCAGCCAGGACCAAGAACAACAGACTTCTGACCACTGCCACCTGCCTCTCATCCTGAAAAAGGTCTCTGTCCAAACATCCTGCCTGCACCACCAAAGCTTGTATTTGGATACAGAGGAGCTCTAATCCAGGATTAATGTGTCCTTTATAAAGGGAATTGGGGAGTTTTGGCTTTGGAAAAATATTTTTGCTTCATGTCTGGGGAACCAATGTGTAGATGACGTCACGTTGGATTAACTCAGTAATGGTTGACATTGCAGAAAGCCTCATGACACTAGTATCCTGTTGGAGACCACAATTGTTTATTCACACAAGCAAGTCATCCAGATCAATAGTCTATGTGAATATCAGCTATCCTTCTCATGTATTCGATCAAACACAATTAAGCTACAAAGACATATGGCAACCATGTTGGATTTAAACAAAAGTGCTTGCTTTTGGTAGTTTGTAACCTTCCCGGTGTGCCGAGATAGCCCAGTCAACATTTGCAATGACAATAACAGTGGTAGGCAAAGTCAAAGCTAGGTAGTACAAATTCAATGTCAGGCTGTCCCCTTTTAAATTTTCTAGCCACATTATTCCTTAATGACTCGACATTTACACCAGGGTTGTCCAAACTTTTTGACTCGGGGGCAGCATTGGGCTATAAAAAAAATTTGGCCGGGTTAAAAGCCGACTGCATGTAAAGTAACTATATATATACAGTATATATATATACAGTATATACATATACATATACACACACACACATATATATATATACATATATATATAGATATATATATATGTACACACACACACATTATACGTGTATATATATATATATAGATATATATATATAGTGTGTATGTGTATACATATCTATATGTATATACAGTATATATATACCGTATTTTCCGCACCATAAGGCGCCCTGGGTTATAAGCCGCGCCTTCAATGAACGGCATATTTCAAAACTTTGTCCACCTATAAGACGCCCCGTGTTATAAGCCGCATCTAACTGCGCTAAAGGAATGTCAAAAAAACAGTCAGATAGGTCAGTCAAACTTTAATAATATATTAAAAACCAGCGTGATGTGGGCGCGCATGGAGTCGTATATCAACATGGACGGAGCTGCGTGAAAAAAGCCATCCGGCCTCTTCGCGTAAACTTACCTTAACCACTCGCTCATCTTTTCTTCATCCATCCATCCTTTCGAGTTAGCTTTTATGATGACGCCGGCTGGAAAGGTCTCTTTTGGCAAGGTCTTCCTTTTGAATATCACCATGGGTGGAAGTTTCTCGCCATTAGCATGGCAAGCTAGAACCACAGTGAAGGATGACTTCTCATTCCCTGTGGTGCGAATATTCACCGTACGTGCTCCCGTTGTATCCACAGTGCGGTTCACAGGAATATCAAAAGTCAGTGGAACCTCGTCCATGTTGATAATGTTCTCTGGCCGGATCTTTTTTTCAGCTATCTTGTTTTTACAATATGCACGGAAAGTAGCCAGCTTTTCTTGAAAGTCTTTAGGCAGTTGCTGTGAAATAGTAGTCCGTGTGCGGATGGAGAGATTGCGTCTTGGAAACCTGTCGCTTAGTAGGAGCCATTTTGTGGTCTTTACAGATGTAAACACACAAAGGAAATGAAACGTAATATCCGCGCCCTTCTTCTTCTTCTACGCGGGCGGGTGGTTGCTTACAGTAGAAGAAGAAGCGCTTCCTCTTCTATGGGGGCGGGTGCTTACCTTGGCGGTTGCTTGCGTAGAAGAAGAAGCACTTCCTCTTCTACGGGGAAAAAAGATGGCGGCTGTTTACCGTAGTTGCGAGACCGAAACTTTATGAAAATGAATCTTAATATTAATCCATATATAAAGCGCACCGGGTTATAAGCCGCACTGTCAGCTTTTGAGTAAATTTGTGGTTTTTAGGTGCGGCTAATAGTGCGGAAAATACGGTATATATACATATATATATATATATATATATATATATATATATATGTACATACATATGTATATACTGTGTGTATGTACATTATAAATTAAAATAATGGATATATTATTAGTATAATTGGATCATAAGAGTATGTGAAAGTTCGACTCCTACCTTGTTTACTTCCGTGACGACCTTCTTAAAGTTTTGTAATCAATCAGAAATATCAAGCAGCTAAAATGCTTCAAACCTGAATAAGTATGGAGTGTTTTACATTTACATTACATTTCCCATCATGCACCCTATGGGTGTAATTTTGAATTTGTTTTATGGTGTTTGGACGTTTTTCATAATATCCACAAAGTTCAGTTAGCAGGTTGTGTTATTGGTCACCATGTGTGTTGACCTTTTTATTAGTTGCATTATTATTGGGTTTTTTTGCACCATGACTAGGAAAGGTTGTTCGTATTGTGTCATATAAGTAAATGCTGTGCTATAGTTTTAAAGTACATGAAAATTTCATTGACCTGATTTACTCACATCGTCCATAAGGTGGCAATAATTTGAAGCATACAGTGATTAACCGGCATATGAGATTAATTTTAAAGCGCTGCTTTATTGAACTCATGGCGTCTCGCGGGCGTGCTGCACTTGGCATGCGGGCTGTAGTTTGGACTGATTTAGACCAAGGAACAAAAAAAAGGTAATGGCCCATCTTGAGAGTTCAGACCGAGGCCAAGGGTCCACAATATATGTCATTTTGTTGGCATCGGACCACCACATTCTCTGAACCAGTCAGATGTGCACCGTTTATTTCAGCTGTGGTTTTCTTGGTACTCTGGTCCCAGCTCCCTTGAGATCTTTTACAGGCTCTCCCTGTTTAATTGTGGGTTTCTTGAATGAAGCTTCAGAGCGAGGATAATTATGTAATCGCGCGAATGTCTTCCCTTTTTAAATTATCATTGGTCTTTTTTTTCTTTCTCGAAGCTTCTTACTAATTTCTGTGCTTTTTGGCCACATAACTGAACTGTGGGGGTCCGAATTCTCGCTGGATGATTCAAATATTTATTCCACACAATCTAATACAAAATAATTTATAGCCTTTTTTTCGTGCTTTACACTATTGATATTCTGTCTCTTTCTGTTAAAACAAGCCTACCACAAAAGTATGGACTGCTCATATATTTGTAAGGAGATGAGCTTACAAAATCAGCAGGGGATCAAAAAACTATTGGAGGCCTGCAAATTATTTTAAGGCTTTGTGCCTTCTTCTGATCGGTGACTTCTAACAAAGCCATTCTTTGTCTTTCAGTTGCTGCTGAGTGGTGAAGAGGCACTGCATGTGACCAGTGCAAAATGCATTGCATCCATTCTGGTTCATTCCCCCAGTCACTACAGTGCTTCTTTTATCAAAGCTGATGTACCAGGTACCATATACTGTACTACGGTCTACTGCTCTTTAGCATTGCTAGTTATTTTGTCCCTCCGAGGCCTCCTTTAATCTCAATCCCTCTTTCCTTGCAGAGTTTCTATTTGATCGTCTGGTTAGTACAAGCAGTGAGCTGCTGCTTTGGTCCCTCTACAGCTGCTTGCTGTTGCTGATTGAAGACCCACTATTTTTCTCCCAGTGTCACTCAGTCTATGGTGAGGGAGCTCTGCCTCAGCAGTTTTTTGTGTTTGCAGTTAGCCGGGGTTGATGCATAGACAGTGAAACTGTAAACAATACTTCTGTGTCACAGTTGAAAACCTGGCGACAAGGAAGGCAAGAGCAACAGTTGAGTTCTGCTCAAAAAGGTTTATTGAAGAACTAAAGATACAGAAGTACCGCGTACAAAATAACAGACATGTCCAAAATGCAAAAAGAGGAAAAGGCTCGGAACATAAAGAAACCGACTAACTTGGAGCAGGACTCATCACAAACATTTGACAACCGGACAAAAGGCCATATCCACTACCTACCTACTCAGTGGCCTAGTGGTTAGAGTGTCCGCTCTGAGATGGGTAGGTCGTGACCAGAGGTGGGTAGAGTAGCCAGAATTTGTACTCAAGTAAGAGTACTGTTACTTTAGAGATTTAATACTCAAGTAAAAGTAAGGAGTAGTCACCCAAATATTTACTTGAGTAAAAGTAAAAAGTATGTTGTGGAAAAACTACTCAAGTACTGAGTAACTAATGAGTAACATACACACATATATATATATATATATATATATATATATATATATATACATTGATATATACAGTATATAATTTATATTTATTTATTTTGCCGTTTTTGTTTACATGTTAAAGGTGTTTTAATGAATATACATGCATGTTTAACACATATAGATTCCTTTCTTTCATGAAGACAAGAATATAAGTTGGTGTATTACCTGATTCTGATGACTCGCATTGATTGGAATCAGACAGTAGTGATGATAACGTCCACATTTTCGAATGGAAGAGAAAAAAAAGTCTTCCTTTCTGTCTAATACATGTAAGTGGTTGCTTTGTGGCATCTTATTTGTCCAGCTTCCATATGCGTTTCTATACACTTTACAAGAAATACATTGGCGGCAAACTCCGTAGCTTGCTAGCTTGGTGGTACTCGAAACCTTTCTGGGTACCTGCGAAAGGGTGTTCAGCATGGTTAGAAAAATAGTGACAGAGAATAGAACAAGGATGGACAATTCAACCCTTAACTCAACAATGAGTAGATGAGTGTTATGTGTGTGTATATGTGTAAATAAATGAACACTGAAATTCAAGTATTTCTTTTATTTATATATATATATATATATATTGTATATATATATATATATATATATATATATATATAATAAAATAAATATATATACAGCTAGAATTCACTGAAAGTCAAGTATTTCTTATATATATATATATATATATATATATATATATGTATGAAATACTTGACTTGGTGAATTCTAGCTGTAAATATACTCCTCCCCTCTTAGCCCCGCCCCCAACCACGCCCCCGCTCCCCCCACCTCCTGAAATCGGAGGTCTCAAGGTTGGCAAGTATGGTGTGACTATCTTTGGTACTTTAACTTAATAAACGCATACTTTTCTCTGCCTTTAGGCCTCTTGTCCACAGGCAAACAAATACTTTTTGTCCCTAAAAACGCAGACTATTATTGTTCATAATATAAGCAGCACATCACCGTACACTACAGCACATACACTGTCGAACTAGCGGCGTACCAATAAAGCATGAAATAATACTTTACAGATACGGATTGTTCATGTTTTTCACTCAGTACAGGTTATTGTCCGATCGCATTGTTGTTCATTACAAATTCAAACGTAGAAGCTCGCTTATCTCTTGCCGTAGTTAGCATTTTTATGGCCAATACCGAAACATGCTGATGTGTTACTACGCTAAAACAAATCCTCAGTGTTCGCTCTTACAATAACAGTGTCGCTACAGCTTGGTTATTATATAGGTTACAGAACGTAAATGAAGTATTGTTGACAGTTTTTGAATGCATTTTTAAAGTGATTTGGAGGTAGAATTGATTGCTCCCATTAGCGGCATTGCTAGCCATCAAGAACATTGTTAGAAAGCGAAAAAACAAAAACCTTTTGTCTTCTTGTCTAGCATAAGTATTATGAACGATAGGCAAAATTCTAGGGGTGTGGGAAAAAATCGATTCGAATTCGAATCGCGATTCTCACATTGTGTGATTCAGAATCGATTCTCATTTTAAAAAAATCTATTTCTTTATTTATTTTTTTTCCTTTTTTTTTTTTTTAAATTAATAAATCCAACAAAACAATACACATCAATACCATAACAATGCAATCCAATTCCAAAACCAAACCCGAGCCAGCAACACTCAGCAATTGAGAGGAGACACAAACACCACACAGGACAAACCAAAAGTAGTCAAACAAAAATGAATATTATCAACAACAGTATCAATATTAGTTACAATTTCAACATAGCAGTGATTAAAAATACCTCATTGACATTATCATTAGACATTTATAAAAAAGAACAATAGTGTCACAGTGGCTTACACTTGCATCACATCTCATAAGCTTGACAACACACTGTGTCCAATATTTTCAAAAAGATAAAATAAGTCATATTTTTGGTTCATTTAGTATTCAAAACAAATTTACATTATTGCAATCAGTTGATAAAACATTGCCCTTTACAATTATAAAAGCTTTTTACAAAAATCTACTACACTGCTTGCATGTCAGCAGACTGGGGTAGATCCTGCTGAAATCCTATGTATTGAATGAATAGATAATCCTTTTGAATCGGGAAAATATCGACTATGAATCGAATCGTGCAGGGGAAATATTACTGCCAAAAGTTTCAACTTGAAAAAAATGTTTTTTATACCTGCAAATTGTTTTTGTAATTGCAGTGAATTGTTTTTTTTATAGAAAACAGTTTTTTACTTGTGAATCGTTGGGCCTGAGTCAAAGCATTTTTGTGTGTTTGTGAAATTTTGGCAGTCATTTCACCCCATACTGTATGGGGTGAAATTCTAATCATATAATCATTGTGTGACACAGAATGTGCCTGTGTGTCAGGTATTGAATCCCTGGTGCGCAGTCTGAAACAGACACTGCAGCTGACCAACATGGATGTGCTGAAACAAGGATTTGTGCTTCTTACTGAGATATTGAGGAGGTGAGACTACATAGTTACTCTTTTTAGTCTACCTACAACAGTGTTTGTACTTTTTGCCCACGGTTTTAATATAACGGTACCACACTACACAAACGTACTGCATTCTGTATGTCAGGGGTGTCAAACTCCTTTTCCTTGAGGGCCACATCGCAACTATAGTGTCTCTCAGAGGGCCACTTGTTACAGTGAATATACAGTATATGAATATAAACGTATAATAGCCTGGTTACATGAGCATCTTTTTTTGATGGAAAACTTGCTTTGAAATTATAAGCAGATATCTAAGTATTTATTTTTGATAACCCAAAATAAAAAATACTAGTTGAATTTAATTAATTAGTATTATAAAGGCAATTGCAGCATGCTGTACAATTTTTGTTAAAATTGAAGGAACAACTACATTTAGCCAGAAAGTGTGTCCAGCTTTTGCAGGCCACATGATATAATTTGGCAGGCCATATAAAATCACGTGGTGGACCACATAAACTACATTGCGGGCCATGTTAAATAATGTACTAGAGCTACGTTAAATTTTAAGGCATGCCACATACAATGATGGCAGGCCACATCAAATAGCATGGCAGACCACATAAATCAGGTGACAGGCCACGTAATCAATGTGGCGAACCACAAAAAATAATTTGGCGGGCCACATAAATGATGTGGCGGGCCACATAAATAATTTGTCAGGGAACATAAAATAATGTGGCGGACCAAAAATGAAGTGGCAGGCTACATTTGATTTCAAGGCATGCCACATACAATGATAAATGAGTTGGCAGGTCACAAAAATTAATGTGGCGAACCACATAAATAGTTTGGCAGGCAACATAAAATAATGTGGCGGACTACATAAATGATGTGGCATGCCACTTAAATAAATTGTCAGGCAACATAGATGATGTGGCAGACCACAACTAATGACATTTTAGGCCAATTTAAATGATATGACGGGCCACGTTAAGTGTTGTGGCCTGCCTTATAAAATTATGTGGCGGACCACAAATGATGTGGCAGGCTACATTTGATTTCAAGGCATGCCACATACAATGATGTGGCAGACCACATAAATGAGGTGGCAGGTCACAAAAATTAATGTGGCGAACCACATAAAATAACGTGGTGGGCCACGTAAATAGTTTGGCAGGCAACATAAAATAATGTGGTGGACCACAAATGATGTGGCAGGCTACATTTAATTTCAAGGCATGCCACATAAAATAATGTGGCGGACCACATAAATGAGTTGGCAGGTCACATAAATTAATACGGCGAACCACATAAATAGTTTGGCAGGAAACATAAAATAATGTGGCGGACTACATAAATGATGTGGCAGGCCACTTAAATAAATTGTCAGGAAACATAGATGATGTGGCAGACCACAACTAATGACATTTTAGGCCAATTTTAATGAAATGACGGGCCACGTTAAGTGTTGTGGCCTGCCTTATAAAATTATGTGGCGGACCACAAATGATGTGGCAGGCTACATTTGATTTCAAGGCATGCCACATACAATGATGTGGCGGACCACATAAATGAGGTGGCAGGTCACAAAAATTAATGTGGTGAACCACATAAAATAATGTGGTGGGCCACGTAAATAGTTTGGCAAACAACATAAAATAATGTGGTGGACCACAAATGATATGGCAGGCTACATTTAATTTCAAGGCATGCCACATAAAATAATGTGGCAGACCACATAAATGAGTTGGCAGGTCACATAAATTAATGTGGCGAACCACATAAATAGTTTGGCAGGCAACATAAAATAATGTGGCGGACCACAAATGATGTGGCAGGCTACATTTGATTTCAAGGCATGCTACATACAATGATGTGGCGGACCACATAAATGAAGTGGCAGGTCACAAAAATTAATGTGGCGAACCACATAAAATAATGTGGTGGGCCACGTAAATAGTTTGGCAGGCAACATAAAATAATGTGGCGGACCACAAATGATGTGGCAGGCTACATTTAATTTCAAGGCATGCCACATACAATGATGTGGCGGACCACATAAATGAGGTGGCAGGTCACAAAAATTAATGTGGTGAACCACATAAAATAATGTGGTGGGCCACGTAAATAGTTTGGCAAACAACATAAAATAATGTGGTGGACCACAAATGATATGGCAGGCTACATTTAATTTCAAGGCATGCCACATAAAATAATGTGGCAGACCACATAAATGAGTTGGCAGGTCACATAAATTAATGTGGCGAACCACATAAATAGTTTGGCAGGCAACATAAAATAATGTGGCGGACTACATAAATGATGTGGCAGGCCACTTAAATAAATTGTCAGGAAACATAGATGATGTGGCAGACCACAACTAATGACATTTTAGGCCAATTTTAATGAAATGACGGGCCACGTTAAGTGTTGTGGCCTGCCTTATAAAATTATGTGGCGGACCACAAATGATGTGGCAGGCTACATTTGATTTCAAGGCATGCCACATACAATGATGTGGCGGACCACATAAATGAGGTGGCAGGTCACAAAAATTAATGTGGTGAACCACATAAAATAATGTGGTGGGCCACGTAAATAGTTTGGCAAACAACATAAAATAATGTGGTGGACCACAAATGATATGGCAGGCTACATTTAATTTCAAGGCATGCCACATAAAATAATGTGGCAGACCACATAAATGAGTTGGCAGGTCACATAAATAATGTGGCGAACCACATAAATAGTTTGGCAGGCAACATAAAATAATGTGGCGGACCACAAATGATGTGGCAGGCTACATTTGATTTCAAGGCATGCTACATACAATGATGTGGCGGACCACATAAATGAAGTGGCAGGTCACAAAAATTAATGTGGCGAACCACATAAAATAATGTGGTGGGCCACGTAAATAGTTTGGCAGGCAACATAAAATAATGTGGCGGACCACAAATGATGTGGCAGGCTACATTTAATTTCAAGGCATGCCACATAAAATAATGTGGCGGACCACATAAATGAGTTGGCAGGTCACATAAATTAATGTGGCGAACCACATAAATAGTTTGGCAGGCAACATAAAATAATGTGGCGGACTACATAAATGATGTGGCAGGCCACTTAAATAAATTGTCAGGAAACATAGATGATGTGGCAGACCACAACTAATGACATTTTAGGCCAATTTAAATGATATGACGGGCCACATTAAGTGTTGTGGCCTGCCTTATGAAATTATGTGGCAGACCGCATAAATGATGTGGCCTGCCACATCATTTTGCAGGCAACATACTAGAGATGCGCGGTTTGCGGGCACAACCGCGGAGTCCGCGGATTATCCGCGGATCGGGCGGATGAAATTAAAAAAAATTAGATTTTATCCGCGGGTCGGGTCGGGCGGTTGAAATAAAAAAAAATTAGACTTTAAATAGATTCAGGCGGGTGGCAGTTAAACCAATTGGTAAATATATATACATAGTTAAATGTTGTTACCCACATACGAAAAATGAGCAGGCACCTGCTGCATATGCCACAACAGAAGAAAAAAGAAAAGAAAGAGATGGACACTTTTACGGAGCGGAGAAGGCCCCCGACGCCTCGCCGGGGTCCGGGACCGAGGCCCCTTCCCCCAAGAGGGCCCCACCGGGAGCCGTAGCTGAGGCGATCCGCGAGAAGGGCCCGACGCACGTCCAGGGTCACCACCGCGCCCACCGCACCGACACCCCGCCTCGTCCGCCTTCGCCGCGGCCGGCGTCACGCGCAGCAGGTAAGCAGCTTACCTGCCCGCCACCCCCGTGGCCGGGGGCTCGTAACAGGGGTCACTCCGCGCGCTCCGCCCGCGCAGCTTACCTGCCCGCCACCCCTGTTGCCGGGGGCGCGTAACAGGGGTCACTCCGCGCGCAGTGCGCTCACGAAAGGGGTGGGGCTCACCCTGGTTGATTTAGACAGCAGGACAGTGGCCATGGAAGTTGGAACCCGCTAAGGAGTGTGTAACAACCCACCTGCCGAATCAACTAGCCCTGAAAATGGATGGCGCTGGAGCGTCGGGCCCATACCCGGCCGTCGCCGGCAGCGAGACGCGCTTGGAGGTGCGCTCAGCGCGGCTCCCATATGATTGCGCACTGGTGTGCGTCTGGGTCGTGACAGCGTGGCACGCGAATGTCTGTACTGCATTGGATCAGTCTCCTTTCTTTAACAGGCAAAAGCTTTATAACCTCACTAATGCCTTGCATCGTCTATATTAGATATATAACAACGGGCGGGTGCGGGCGGGTGCGGTTCTGATCAAATGTTAGGTCGGGTGGATGACGGATGGTTGACGACTTTCTGATGCGGTTGCGGATGAAATAATTGCCTATCCGTGCATCTCTACAACATACAGTAACATAATTTGGTGAACCACGTAAATGATGTGGCAGGCCACCTAAATAAAGTGGCAGGCCACATAAATGATGTGGCATCCTACATAAACCCATATTACAGTCCGCAAAAATAACATTGCATACCACAATTAAATGATATGATGGGCCATGTTAAATGAAGTGGCAGGCCAAATCTGGCCTGGGGCCTTGAGTTTGACACCTGTGCTGTATGTAAAAGCATAAATGACTAATGGTGTCCCTGGTAAGTCATCACATCCAACACAGTTATGGTTGTAACGTGTTTATGTACTGAACATCATGTTTAGCCTCAGTTGAAAATCTAGCATCTTGTAGGATGCTGATATACGCTGCACGGGAAATTTAATTAGATTTGAATGAAGTAGCCGCTGGCTCACATATCATCAGCCTGTAAAACACTGCCAAGTCTTTGGAACGTTGACACAATTTTAATTGGATGTTCGCCTCACCGCAAAGAGACATCAGGAAGTTTTTTCCGTTATAGTGTGTGTCACAGGAAGAAGTTCTAAAATGCCGAATAAGCAAAATATGTAAGTGTGATAGGATCACGGGACCTTCAGATCAGTGCGTGCATGCACATAAATCTGATGCCGCAGTCCCGTTGAAGGAGGGAATCATTGCAGTTTTTGGAGCAAAGCAAACTCCTGTGTGTAACGCAGCGTTTCTCAAAGTGTGGGGCGCGCCCCACTGGTGGGGAATAGAGACATGACAGGTGGGGCGCGAGGAACGGGAGGAAATTTCACTTTAAATTTTTATTTTTATTATATTCTTAGATTATTATTTTTTTTACTATGCTTTCATTTTCTATACACACTGTAAATCACTTTGTGATTCTGTCTATGAAATCCGCTATATAAATAAATGGAAATTACCGGTACTTATTTTTACTCTAGGCTTTAAATTTCTCGGTAGAAGCGAAAGTTTGACAGACATAGCAACAGTAACTAATGGGGGCGGGGCTAAGCGGAACAAACTTTTGCGCGGATGGGTAGCAGGCTAATGTGTGGACCACAATTACACAAATATATACATTTGTGACTCGCACTTCAAAGGTCGTCGAGCCAGAGCCAGCGCCTGCAGAGAAACAAAAATGTGACGGGCACACACTGTGTCATTCACCGGGAAGCACTCGCGTCAAGGCAGCTCAGCCCCGGACTCAATGAGGTTTTAACAGATGTTGTGAGCGCGGTCAATTTGATCAAAACACGACCACTGAAAATGCGACTGTTCTCTGCACTGTGTGAGGAAATGGGAGCTGATCATACAGCCGTGCTGTTTCACAGTGAAGCAAGGTGGCTCTCCCGGGGAAAAGTGCTGTCACTTGCCAAATGCATAGCTCCTCCTTTTTTTTTTGCAAAGATTGCAAAGTGGCACTTTTATTTTATTTATTATTGAACTTGATGCAAGTTATTTGATATATTATTGAACTTGATGCAAGTTATAACACTTTTTTTTATTTATTATTGAACTTGATGCAAGTTATAACACTTTTGTTTTATTTATTATTGAACTTGATGCAAGTTATAACACTTTTTTTGATTTATTATTGAACTTGATGCAAGTTATTTGATTTATTATTGAACTTGATGCAAGTTATAACACTTTTTTTGATTTATTATTGAACGTGATGCAAGTTATAACACTTTTTTTGATTTATTATTGAACTTGATGCAAGTTATTTGATTTACTATTGAACTTGATGCAAGTTATAACACTTTTTTTGATTTATTATTGAACGTGATGCAAGTTATAACACTTTTTTTGATTTATTATTGAACTTGATGCAAGTTATACCACAGCTGCACAGTTATTTTATTTATTATTGAACTTGATGTTATTTTATGTTATTGAGTTTGAATGTATACAACTTGATGTTCAATAAATTTGAAAATGTTAAAGCTTGGCATTAGCGCTCTGTTGGGGCGATGGGGGCAGGTGGGGCTTGAAAACTCCCCCTTGTCCAAAGTGGGGGATGACAAAAAAAGTTTGAGAACCACTGGTGTAACGGGAGGACTTTTTTGACTGCCCGTTGCCGTGGGATGCCATATTCAAACTAATCTATAAAACTACTATTGATGTGCAAAATCGTTATTTTCAAATTAAAATTATTTATAACTTCTTACCCACGGGGAAAATGTTACAATTATGGAATATGACAGAGTCAGATGACTGACGATTTTGTTGTCAGGAGTCTGAATCCACCCTGCATTTGTTTTGGTATTGTCATATTGTGTCTTCCTTTTGGGTGGAAGTTGAAAAAATGTGTTTAAGGATTGGTTTGTTTATGAAGCTTGATGTGGTTTCTGTTATTTTGGGAGAGTTCATTGACAATCATGATTTAATCAATTTAATTATAGTACTCGGTAAAAGGTTTATTTTTAAGGCCAAAAACAGATATTCACTTAGTATTACTTTCTTTAAAACATTTATTCAGTGTTTTTTAACTTTAGAAAGTTACATGGTTGAAAACGATAATGATGCCAAAAAACATAAAAAAAGATGAAAAGTCCTCAAAGGCTTATGTTGAAAGTGTAATTATGTTTATAGATTATATGCTATCTGTTGTTTTATTCCCTAATTTTTAGTGACCTGAACATAAGCTGGACTGTACATACATTTTTTTGTTGTTTTTTTTTGTTTTTGTTTTGAAAATGTAATTTTGTTTATAGATTATATGCAATCTGTTGTGTTCCAAAATTTTCTGTTTTTTTTTTCTTTCTTTTTTTTTCTCAGTGTACATCAGGGGTGCTCACACTTTTTCTGCAGGCGAGCTACTTTTCAATTGATCAAGTCGTGGGGATCTACCTCATTCATATATATCATTTATATTTACTTATTTATGAAATATATGTTTTTGTTAACAAGTTAGAGGTGTTTAATGATAATGCAAGCATGTTTAACACATATAGTTAATATTGTTAATAAATTAAAGGTGTTTAATGATAATACAAGCATGTTTAATACATATAGTTAATATTGTTAACAAGTAAAGGGTGTTTAAAGATAATGAAAGCATGTTTAACTCATATAGTTAATATTGTTAAAAAATTAAAGGTGTTTAATGATAATACAAGCATGTTAAATACATATAGTTAATATTGTTAACCAGTTAAAGGTGTTTAAAGATAATACAAGCATGTTTAACACATATAGTTAATATTGTTAACAAGTTAAAGGTGTTTAATGATAATACAAGCATGTTTAACACATAGTTAATATTGTTAAAAAATGAAAGGTGTTTAATGATAATACAAGAATGTTTAATACATATAGTTAATATTGTTAACAAGTTAAAGGTGTTTAAAGATAATACAAGCATGTTTAACACATATAGTTAATATTGTTAATAAGTTAAAGGTGTTTAAAGATAATACAAGCATGTTTAACACATATAGATTCCTTTCTTTCATGAAGACAAGAATATAAGTTGGTGTATTACCTGATTCTGATGACTTGCATTGATAGGAATCAGACAGTGGTGCTGATAAGGTCCGCATTTTCGAATGGAGGAGAAAAAAAGTCCTCCTTTCTGTCCAATACCACATGAAAGTGGTTGGTTTTTGGCATCTTATTTGTCCAGCTTCCGTACTCCTTTGTATACACTTTACAAGAAATACATTGTCGGCAAACTCTGTAGCTTGCTAGCTTGTGCACGCCAGCTTTCTGAGACTCCTATTTTGTTAGCGCAACTGTGCAACTGTGCAGTCGGTCTTTGGAGTTTTGACGACAGGTACGGCGCCAGAGTCTGTTGAAATAAAGTGTTTCTCGCCTTCCAGTCGGTAATTTTAATGAGCTGGCAGCAGCCAGCGTCATCTCAGAAGACCCTCGGGTGCCGTGAATGTCAATCAAGTGATGAAAATGACGTCATTGTGAAGATTTATGATCGCTCATTTTTAGGACTATTTTTTTTAATGCCTGGCTGGTGATCGACTGACACACCCTCCGAGATCGACCGGTAGCTCGCGATCGACGTAATGAGCACCCCTGGTGTACATGAATGAAGGTGTGTGTTGCTGGACCCGACTTGGACATTGTCTGGACTGGACCTGGTTTTAAAAAAAAACAACCTTTAAACGAAGCTAATTTCATTTACAACCAGGTCTGGTGAAGATAAGGTCCTTTCTTTCCTTTTTTTAAATTTTTTTTAATTTATTTTTTTTTAATAGATGAGATGAATAAATATTTTCTTGGATAAAAGGGAAAGTAAACAACATAAAAATAATTACATAGGGGAGAAGAAAAAAAAAAAAAAAAGAAGTAATTAAATGAAAATGTTAGTGGACCAGCAGCACAAACAATCAAGTGTGCTTCAGGGACTGTCCCTTGCAGAAGTGTTGTCCATGTTGTGGGAACCAGAGTATTGATGGCAGAAAGAAACAACCCCTTTTGTGTGAGTGGGTGTGTGTGAGTGTGAATGGGGGAGGGAGGGTTTTTTTGGGGCGGGGGGTTGATGCACTAGTTGAAAGTGTATCGTGTGTTTTTTTCTATGTTGATTTAATTTAAAAAAATAAAAAAAACTCCTGTGTAAGTATTGACATAATAGGTTATGGTGTTGTTGCATCAGTGACACAATGGACTTGTTGCTACGTCATGAGTAACACCGATGATATTTGTAATGTCAACAGTCAAGTGTTATTTGTTTATAATGTGCCAGTGTGTTTAGCGCAGGTTCACAAGTTTGTATGTCATGGTTTGACAAGAAACAACAAGTCGACATGTTTTTGATAACAATTCACGGTATTGTCAAAAACTTCAATTTCCAAACGTTTTCACAAGTCATTTCTTTTAGTTGTCGCCGATTTAATCCTATTGACCAATACTTTTTTTGTTTTTAGGCAGCCTCCAAATGTGCGCTTGTTCCTCAGTGCTGAAGGATTTCTGGCTGTGTCACAGACTGTGGTGGCTGGACTCTCCTCCCCCTGCCTGCGAGTGGCCACGCAGGTCGCAAGTGCTGCCTCCGCCCTCTTTAGGTACATACAAGCATGACACTTTGAAAAACATTGTTTCCTAAACACCAGGGGTATAACGCTACACAAAAATGTCGGTTTGGTACGTACCTCGGTTTAGAGATCATGGTTCAGTTCATTTTCGGTACAGTAAGAAAACAACAAAATATACATTTTTGGGTTATTTATTTACCAAATTTGCAAAATCTTCCACCAAAAATATTTTTCTTAGTGTAATATTTGATGTGAAGTAATGGGAACCTTGGATAGGTCAATAATTCATAATAACATTGATTTTGATTCAATATTATGTTTTGAGCAATGACAGTTTGAAAGAAAAAAAAAACAGCTTTGTTTTATTAGTCAACATTGCAACTTTTTCTAAATTACATTTAACCTTTAAGCTTTTTTATTTCACTTTTATTATGTTTTTGTTTATTTTAATAGTATTTTTAGAATGTGCCGTGGGCCTTTAAAACATTAGCTGTGGGCCGCAAATGGCCTCCGGGGCACACTTTTGACACCCCTGCTATAGATAATAAAAAATTCATCCATCCATCTTCTTCCGCTTATCTGAGGTCGGGTCGCGGGGGCAGCAGCCTAAGCAGGGAAGCCCAGACTTCCCTCTCCCCAGCCACTTCGTCCAGCTCTTCCTGTGGGACCCCGAGGCGTTCCCAGGCCGGCCGGGAGACATAGTCTTCCCAACGTGTCCTGGGTCTTCCCCGCGGCCTCCTACCGGTCGGACGTGCCCTAAACACCTCCCTAGGGAGGCGTTCGGGTGGCATCCTGACCAGATGCCCGAACCACCTCATCTGGCTCCTCTCGATGTGGAGGAGCAGCAGCTTTACTTTGAGCTCCCCCCGGATGGCAGAGCTTCTCACCCTATCTCTAAGGGAGAGCCCCACCACCCGGCGGAGGAAACTCATTTGGGCCGCTTGTACCCGTGATCTTGTCCTTTCGGTCATAACCCAAAGCTCATGACCATAGGTGAGGATGGGAACGTAGATCGACCGGTAAATTGAGAGCTTTGCCTTCCGGCTCAGCTCCTTCTTCACCACAACGGATCGATACAGCGTCCGCATTACTGAAGACGCCGCACCGATCCGCCTGTCGATCTCACCATTCACTCTTCCCTCACTCGTGAACAAGACTCCGAGGTACTTGAACTCCTCCACTTGGGGCAAGATCTCCTCCCCAACCCGGAGATGGCACTCCACCCTTTTCCGGGCGAGAACCATGGACTCGGACTTGGAGGTGCTGATTCTCATCCCAGTCGCTTCACACTCGGCTGCGAACCGATCCAGTGAGAGCTGAAGATCCTGGCCAGATGAAGCCATCAGGACCACATCATCTGCAAAAAGCAGAGACCTAATCCTGCAGCCACCAAACCAGATCCCCTCAACGCCTTGACTGCGCCTAGGAATTCTGTCCATAAAGGTTATGAACAGAATCGGTGACAAAGGGCAGCCTTGGCGGAGTCCAACCCTCACTGGAAACTTACTGCCGGCAATGCGGACCAAGCTCATAAATGTGATAAATCTATGGATAAAAAGCAGAGCCTGGCGACGCATGCGCGTTTATCATAACTCTCTCTCTCTCTCTGTCTCTGCCCCTCCCTCACCAATGCTGCTGCACGCACAATTTGTTTTGTTTTTAACCCCTTCTTAACCCTGAACGTACATTGAAAATACACGCAACCCTAACTCAAAATGCCGGACATTTGAGGCATTTAAGAAACTCCGCCCTGACAGACCCGCAAAAGAGGACATGTCCAGTGAAAAGAGGACGTATGGTCAGTCCATCGTAGCCCGTTAGCTGCTAGCATGCCGTGTGTTGTGCCTCGGTGTGCATTGTTTACACAACGTGCGTTACGCTACTTAATATGTCCGTGTGGAAACTCATTCGGTACACCTCCGAACCGAACCGAAACCCCCCTACCAAAACGGTTCAATACAAATACACGTACCGTTACACCCCTACTAAACTCTCAGTCACGTCGTCACTTGGACTCAATTTATTGTGAGTGTGTTTTCGACAAGATAATGTTTTACTGTCTATTTGTTTTAGGACTGCAGACGTAAATTGGCAACATGCTATAATCTGTCTCATTTGCAAGCTGTAAATCAGATTGTTCATCAATGGGCATTGTTCTGAAGGACTACTCAGACAAATTGTATGAAACAATTGATTGCAAATGTTTTAAGTTTTAGGATTGGTTTATTTTAACACCTAGAGATAGGGATTGTCACCTTTTGTACTATTGCTTGGATTCAAAAACCATGCACTCCAGTCCAAGGGAGCAGAGCCGAAGAATGCGTGAGTTTGCAGTGATCACTTCGGTAAAGGTTTTTTTTTAATATACTTTTAACATTTAGTGCTTCCCACCTAAATATTATTCTGAGCCCCCCGTGACCCTTTGAGAGGGACAAGCTGTAGAAAATAGATGGATATTATTTGTATTTCTTAAACACGTTTGCTACGAGTGTTTCGAAAAGCACCATCTCAACCAGTCTATATAAAATAAATTAAACATGAGCAAAACCTGAAAGAGTTAAGCATTTACCAGAGACAACAATCATGAATGAATATTTCAGCACATACATAATGTTGACATCTATAGTTATATTTTGATAAACAATCATAAATGAATCTTTCAGAACATACACAATGTTGACATCTATAGTTTTATTTTGATAAACAATCATAAATGAATCTTTCAGCACATACACAATGTTGACATCTATAGTTATATTTTGATAAACAATCATAAATTAATCTTTCAGCACATACACAATGTTGACATCTATAGTTATATTTTGATAAACAATCATGAATGAATCTTTCAGCACATACACAATGTTGACATCTATAGTTTTATTTTGATAAACAATCATAAATGAATCTTTCAGCACATACACAATGTTGACATCTATAGTTTTATTTTGATAAACAATCATAAATGAATCTTTCAGCACATACACAATGTTGACATCTGTAGTTATATTTTGATAAACAATCATAAATTAATCTTTCAGCACATACACAATGTTGACATCTATAGTTATATTTTGATAAACAATCATAAATGAATCTTTCAGCACATACACAATGTTGACATCTATAGTTATATGTTGATAAACAATCATAAATGAATCTTTCAGCACGTACACAATGTTGACATCTATAGTTATATTTTGATAAACAATCATAAATAAATCTTTCAGCACGTACACAATGTTGACATCTATAGTTATATTTTGATAAACAATCATAAATGAATCTTTCAGCACGTACACAATGTTGACATCTATAGTTATATTTTGATAAACAATCATAAATAAATCTTTCAGCACGTACACAATGTTGACATCTATAGTTATATTTTGATAAACAATCATAAATGAATCTTTCAGCACATACACAATGTTGACATCTATAGTTATATTTTGATAAACAATCATAAATGAATCTTTCAGCACATACACAGTGTTGACATCTATAGTTATATTTTGATAAACAATCATAAATGAATCTTTTAGCACATACACAATGTTGACATCTGTAGTTATATTTTGATAAACAATCATAAATGAATCTTTCAGCACATACACAATGTTGACATCTATAGTTATATTTTGATAAAGACAAGGAAAAACACACTACTCATTAACGGCGAGTCCAACAACAACTGTGGCAGTAGACGCAAAGTTAAATAATGAAATGCAACCTTACCTGAGCAACAATTATGCATATTTATCCGGCGAGTCTTGATACCAATACCCTTGACCCAGCCACATACAAAAAGGTTGTAGACCTCCATGCTTTTCCAAGTTTCCATCTGTTTTGTAGAATGATGTCTGGAGCACAATAGTTCCATATGTCTGGACCCACGAAAATTCCTTTTTCACTTGACAAATCTTTTTTTGATACAGTATAGGGATCTATTCCATTGCATAGTTAGATTTTTTGTTCATATCTGCTTTTTGCAGGAATATATAGGTCCCTTGTGTAGTCAGCCATTTTGGCTTGGTTGACCAACACTGCTTTTCACTTCCGGGAAGAAATCACTTGTCGAAATACAAGCATTTTTATGTTTATCTGACACACAACCTGACCTAACTCACTATTTATCTATATTTCCACCTTTACATTTTTACTATGCTTCTGTCTGGATTAAAACTTGACCAGACTTCACCATCAGTCCAGACCGGTCCAATACAAGGAGCTACAAGAACTGGTTGGGGCCATCACACACAGATTGAATGAGCTTCCCTTGCCATCCTCGGGTCAGCGTCAAAGTATTGTGAGTTTGCATTTTTTTCCTTTTTAATCTTTTTTTCTTAAAAAAAATGTTCACATTTAAATTAGGAATATGCCAATCGATTGGCCGTTTTTGGCGTAATTGCCAGTGTCGTTTACTGCTTTTCAATGCTGATCACAAAGGCCAATCCACTTTGGGTGACACTGATTTATTTTTACCCCCCCGGCTGGCAAGCGGCTAGCAGCTAATTATGTGTCTCCATACACGGTGTGTTATTAATCATCATGTGGTTTATTCTAGGGTTGGGCGATATATGGAATATACTGGATATATCGCGGGTTTGTCTCTGTGCGATATAGAAAATGACTACATGGTGATATTCGAGTTTGATTGATTGATTGATTGAGAAGTTTATTGACATGTTAAATAATTTAATCCATTTAATGCTTTAAAAAAGCAAATGGATGGCACAAAAAACCAAAAGGCCGGTTTCCATTATGGTCCATTAAATATTCATCACATTTGATACATTCAATAATAAAAGATATATAAACTGTTACATGTATAAAAAAAATTACGTTCTCACGCAGTTGCTTTTAGCTGCGGGCATTACACTACAGGCTCTTCTCACTCTTTCTTGTCTCTTCTTCTCACAGAGACATAAAACAAGCGCACCGTGCTTCTTGCATACGTCACATACTGTCGCGCGTGCAACGTCATACGCCCTCGCTGAGCAGACATGTAGCGGCATGGGTAATGTTAGCTGTGATGCTAGCGGAGCGGTACGAGTGGTAATAAGAGAGAAAGAAGGTGCAAATCTGATAACAAATGAAGAAAGAAGAATTAATTCCCAAGAAAAACAGCAGTCTGGCGGTGGTTTGGCTTCAAGCGGGAAGATGTTGAACAGACAACAGTAATATGTCAAGTATGCGGCAAAAGCGTTGCTACAAAAATTAGCATTACTGCTAATTTGTAGCATCATTTGAAAAGTCACCCGCTAGAGAATGAAGAGTGCTTGAAACTCCGCATGTCAACATCTCGGCTGGTGCCACACCAACAAAATGCCGAATTAACAATTTCCAGATCAACACCGTATGAAACAAATAGTCAACAACAGAAGGAGACGACGTCCGCAGGAACCTACCACATAGCGAAGGACATACACTATTTGATTTCCTATTATGCAGCTCATTTTTATTTGACACTTATTGAAATATCTTGTGTGACATCATGCACAAAAGTGCACTCTATTTGTTTTAAACTATTGTAGTGGCGTTCTGTACAAAAAGTTCACTTTAATTGAGTGTTGTTTTGATATGTCATCATACCTGCCAACTACTCCGGTTTTCCCGTAATTAGTACGGTTTTCATCAACCTATTCCGGGTTACGGTTGCAGTGATGAAAAATACGGTTTTTCATTCATTAAAAAAAAATATTTAAAAAAAAGTTTTATTCACGAAATCGCGTAACAACAATGACAATGGACACTGCTTCCCGTAACTTCCTATCGAGCCATTACGAATGCCATGCACGAGGCTATTTATAGCACCGCTGCCAAGCACGAGGCACCAGTTGCCATTGTTCCCAAACGAGCGAACGATCATGGAATCAGCCGGAGGAAAATCGCAAACGAGTCTTAAACCGAAAAGAAAACTGCAGTCATTCCGTGAAGAATATTCAAAAGCCTATCCAGGAATAATTATCCGTTCCAAAAAGGGTGAAAACTACGCGAATTGCACCTTGTGCAGACAAGATTTTTCGATCGGACACGGAGGAATTAGCGATGTAAAAGACCACGTTGGGACAAAAAAACACAAGTCTAATGCCGTTGCTAGCGATACAAGTGGAAAACTTTCAACGTTTTTCGGATTTTAGCCACAAAAAGGTAATGACACCAATGTTATCTATTGGAATTGTTTAGTACTGTTATACTGTTAAAAGTGTTTATACTATTTATGCTTTCAAGTCCAAGTTGAAGAAATCTTGTTAAATGTTGACAGCATAACTACCAAAATACAGAAGTATGTCCTTAATATTTTTGCAGTGCTATTTCTGTTGAAAAGTTCAAATGATTACATTAGAGATGTGATGTGCCACTTTTCAAGTGTCTGATGGCTTCAATTAATTTTCATGAATTTTTCATATTTTGAATTCTTTTGAAAGGCTTACAAAAAAACTACATTTGAATTGTAATTCCATGCTATTGACAGGACTATTAATTTTAATGAAGTTAGCTTACCATGTTTACAGTATGATAATTGTGATAGAAATGTGAATTTTAGGCACAGAATATTTTTTACAATTGAACAAGGCAGTAGATTATACAAGCTTGGACAGAAAGTTAATAATGACACCAATTTTTTTTTTAATGGAATTGTTTAGTACTGTTTTACCATTTGTTTACTGTAAAAAGTGTTTATACTTTCAATGAACAAATTGAAGTCTTGTGAAAGGTTGACAGGATAACTGGCATTAACTGTCAAAATAATTTCAAACTATTGAAGTTAGCTTACAGAATAAACATGTCAATCAACCCATATGATTTTTGCTGTAATATTTTTGTTTTGAAAAGTCACTGTGACTGATAGAAAAGTGATGGTTTTAGCAACATTTTAACCTGTCTGAATGCAATCAATCATTTTGCGTCGGGGGGCGAAGGAACCCCCCACCAGGACTTTGTCCTGGACCTACCGGGGCCTGCGGCCCCTGGACCCTGGCTACTAGGTTTTTCTGATTTCAAAAGTTGGCAGGTATGTGTATGCATGCATGTGTGATGTATCATGTTGTATGCATGCATGTGTGATGTATCATGTTGTATGCATGCATGTGTGATGTATCATGTTGTATGCTTGCATGTTTGAAATAAACTCAAACTCAACTCAAGCCTGGGTTGACATTAAGGGATTTTTACTGTTATTTTTTAATGCAAAACTTAGGCTGATTTTTAATAATCAAAATAGGTCATTCACATGAGACAAGCTTGATAAATGTAAAAGGGTTATGTTATGATTGTTTTTCACATTTAAACACTTACTTGTGGTCTACATAACATGTAATGGTCGTTCTTTGGTCAAACTTTTGCATAAATTATGTTTTACAGACTTTGTCAAGCAGATTTCTGATAATCTCTTCAGGATTTCGTCATATTTACGTGCCTCCACTTTGACTTTGTCTTCCCCACGTCATCTATGTTGTAGTTTTTAGCGCTTCCTTATGGAGTCTATGAAAGATATGAATTCGATTTATTAGAAATAGCAACAGCCGAGGATGCATGTGCATGTACGAGCCCGTCTGCCCCACAACAAGAGGATAGAGAAAAAGAAGGAACTTATTGATTACAGTGCACAGCTCTTCGGGTAAATGTCTACCGTATGCGGAGATATCCGCTGACGTCACACTTAGGAAAAACGTCAAGAATGGGGCAAATTCCAAACTGCTCGTTTGGAGAACGTATGAAGAAAGGCAAGATTGTTTTAAAAATGATTTGATTTCACATTTCCCAAATACGCAAAAACAGCGACCAATAGGCAAGAAACGTTGGTTTTGCACAAGCGGTAACTTGTTTCTTAGGTCACCCCCACTATGTCTTACCCATCCAGTTGAAGTACTTCTTTTCCATCCCCTTCTTTCTCTTCAGGGTCGTCTGAAGAAGTCAGACCAGCGCAACCTGGCCTCTCGGTCAGAAGGATTTCTGCTGCAGTCCCTGCTGTGTTTTCAGACGGCTTGCAGGTCAGTCGAGCACATCATATCTTTAGAAGAGTCAAACGATTGCCCAGTTTTTGGTGTCATGGTTCTATCCCAGGGGTCCTCAAGTACAAATCTTGAAGGTCCACAAATGTTTTTTTGAAACAGGCTGGGTCCGTTTATTATCGGTCAAGCTTATATAATAGCAGGAGGTAGGTAGTTTAACATTTTCTTAAAATTAACAAAAATAAAATAAATATCCAATAAAATACATGAAATATTTTCTTTGAAACAAAAATAAATAAGAACTTTGAAAAAATTTGTCCTCTGCATTTGACCCATCCCTTGATCACCCCCGGGGAGGTGAGGGGAGCAGTGGGCAGCAGCGGCGCTGCGCCCGGGAATCATTTTTGGTGATTTAACCCCCAATTCCAAGCCTTGATGCTGAGTGCCAAGCAGGGAAGAATGCTGGTATGAGCTTTTAAACATAACCCGTTAACTGCTGCCAATCAAATGGTGAATAAGATACTCTTTAGGGTTCATATGTTTGTAAATCTGACTGTGTTGAAGTCAGTGCCTCACCAGCCATCAACCTCACCGCACGTCACTGCTCTGTTGCTATTTGTTGTTGTGTCATAGATTTAACAAAAATCTTGCTTGATGTTTCATATGGCTTTTTCAGCCTCGTGATTTCTTTTTTTCTTAGCTCTGAATCATGAGGAAATGTCTCTTCAAATTCGCGGTGCTCTTTCAGATAGTGACGTTTCAGATTTTCACTTTTCACCAGAGCAACAGTAGTGTTGCATAGTAGACACATTGGTCTGGTACTTGCAGTAGGTAGGATGAAAACATATTGCTCTGTCCATTCTTCCTTGAAACATCGGTTTTCCCTTTCCACCTTTCTTTTACCAGCCTGAGCCAACTTGGAGCATGCCATTGTGATTTGATTCACATTTAGTGACTGACAAGTGAACAGTTAGCGAAGTAGCGATACGAGACAACTGTGTGCCTGCAGCGAAAGGTTCCATGCACTGGGCACATGACCCAGGTGGTAACAGCCTATCGCGCGTCGTTGTGAAAGAGATGACAACCCATACCCCGGAATTAGCCAATCAGAGTGGCGTTCTCTCGCTCTCACTCCGTCTCTCTCTCTCTCTCTCTGATAGAGAGAGAGAGGGAGTGAGTGAGACACGAGAAGTGTAAACGAAACGTGGAGATATTTGACTAAAAACAACAAAGAACATTGACTTGCGCTAGTGATAACTCACAGATAAATACAATTATTATATTTTTTTATAATAATTATAATTATAATAATAAAAAAAACATTTTTTATTTATTTATTTTTTTTTTTACTATAATTCGTGCTGGGTCCGGACGGACACGTCGCTGGGTCCGGACATGGACCGCGGTCCGCCTGTTGAAGATCACTGTTCTATCCTTTACCTTAGCACGCATGGCTGAAGGGTTTGGTTTATAGTCAGTACCCAGAATATTAACATTTGACATTTTATCTAGTTTTCTTCTTTTCATTCAGACTATAGGCCTGATCTACCAAAAGGTGTATTAAATCACGTGCAAACTTGCACACAAAGCTGATCTACTAAGCTTGTGCGCAGACGATTGCTGTCTTAAGTGAGCAAACATAAGGAGCGCAATCCATTTACAGTGTTTGTCTCCATGAATATGCAGAATATATGATGATTATCAGTGGGACCGCATACTGTGAGAAGAACATGCAAATCTAAATATTCAGCAGGCGCAGTGTCATTTATCAAGACTAAAACTGTCCTGCTCTGGTTTTGCGTCAATATTTAGTACGTCGAGAAAGGACGTGCAAACTGCCAGTTGTGCAGAAATGTCAGTGAGAAAGGAGCTCGGTTCTACGTATATGCTTGTCAACATATACGGACTGTCAAAAATAAAAATATTAGACTTATTGTCTATTCAGCATAGGGCTGGGCCGATAGAACGATATCAATATACAGGTAAAAGCCAGTAAATTAGAATATTTTGAAAAACTTGATTTATTTCAGTAATTGCATTCAAAAGGTGTAACTTGTACATTATATTTATTCATTGCACACAGACTGATGCATTCAAATGTTTATTTCATTTAATTTTGATGATTTGAAGTGGCAACAAATGAAAATCCAAAATTCCGTGTGTCACAAAATTAGAATATTACTTAAGGCTAATACAAAAAAGGGATTTTTAGAAATGTTGGCCAACTGAAAAGTATGAAAATGAAAAATATGAGCATGTACATACTCAATACTTGGTTGGAGCTCCTTTTGCCTCAATTACTGCGTTAATGCGGCGTGGCATGGAGTCGATGAGTTTCTGGCACTGCTCAGGTGTTATGAGAGCCCAGGTTGCTCTGATAGTGGCCTTCAACTCTTCTGCGTTTTTGGGTCTGGCATTGTGCATCTTCCTTTTCACAATACCCCACAGATTTTCTATGGGGCTAAGGTCAGGGGAGTTGGCGGGCCAATTTAGAACAGAAATACCATGGTCCGTAAACCAGGCACGGGTAGATTTTGCGCTGTGTGCAGGCGCCAAGTCCTGTTGGAACTTGAAATCTCCATCTCCATAGAGCAGGTCAGCAGCAGGAAGCATGAAGTGCTCTAAAACTTGCTGGTAGACGGCTGCGTTGACCCTGGATCTCAGGAAACAGAGTGGACCGACACCAGCTGGACTGCTGCTGAGTGGTCCAAAGTCATGTTTTCTGACAAAAGCAAATTTTGCATTTCCTTTGGAAATCGAGGTCCCAGAGTCTGGAGGAAGACAGGAGAAGCACAGGATCCACGTTGCCTGAAGTCTAGTGTAAAGTTTCCACCATCAGTGATGGTTTGGGGTGCCATGTCATCTGCTGGTGTCGGTCCACTCTGTTTCCTGAGATCCAGGGTCAACGCAGCCGTCTACCAGCAAGTTTTAGAGCACTTCATGCTTCTTGCTGCTGACCTGCTCTATGGAGATGGAGATTTCAAGTTCCAACAGGACTTGGCGCAAAATCTACCCGTGCCTGGTTTACGGACCATGGTATTTCTGTTCTAAATTGGCCCGCCAACTCCCCTGACCTTAGCCCCATAGAAAATCTGTGGGGTATTGTGAAAAGGAAGATGCAGAATGCCAGACCCAAAAACGCAGAAGAGTTGAAGGCCACTATCAGAGCAACCTGGGCTCTCATAACACCTGAGCAGTGCCAGAAACTCATCGACTCCATGCCACGCCGCATTAACGCAGTAATTGAGGCAAAAGGAGCTCCAACCAAGTATTGAGTATTGTACATGCTCATATTTTTCATTTTCATACTTTTCAGTTGGCCAACATTTCTAAAAATCCCTTTTTTGTATTAGCCTTAAGTAATATTCTAATTTTGTGACACACGGAATTTTGGATTTTCATTTGTTGCCACTTCAAATCATCAAAATTAAATGAAATAAAGATTTGAATGCATCAGTCTGTGTGCAATGAATAAATATAATGTACAAGTTACACCTTTTGAATGCAATTACTGAAATAAATCAAGTTTTTCAAAACATTCTAATTTACTGGCTTTTACCTGTATATGGCAATAGACATATGATCGATATCAACATAAAATGTGTTTGGTAAAACATTCGATATACCGTATTTTTTGGATTATAAGTAGCGGGGGGCGCTGGAGCCTATCTCAGCTACAATCGGGCGGAAGGCGGGGTACACCCTGGACAAGTCGCCACCTCATCGCAGGGCCAACACAGATAGACAGACAACATTCACACTCACATCCACACACTAGGGCCAATTTAGTGTTGCCAATCAACTTATCCCCAGGTGCATGTCTTTGGAGGTGGGAGGAAGCCGTGTTGGATTGTAAATAGAGGTCACTACAGCGGAAGTGCATTACCCGAGTGGGCGTGGCTATAGGATAAAAATGCCAAATGTGAAACGTTTTTTGAGTTCTTTGCATGCATGTTAAATCATTTTTCATGACATTTCCAATAATGATTATGTTAGTAAATTATTTAGTAAAAATTGTGTGGCACATAACATGGCAATCTAAAGGTATAATTTGGTGTAGAAATGCACCCAGTTGCAGGAAATGTAGTCTTGATTTTCAAAATGTTATTCCGGGGTTTGTTTCTCTTTTTTTATCCAAGGGTGCTCACATCCTTGAAATATGGTTTATGTTGCAGATCGTACTGCGGGAGTGCTTCTTAAATGCCCGGAGGATGTTTGAAAACATAACAAAACGGCACATGCAGGAGCATGATTACATGAATGTGCTATAAGAGAGTCTCCATGGTGAAAGGCGTGTTGTACAGGCAAAAACCTAATTTAAACAGGGCAATTATCAATTGTACACGCAGTCTTAGTAGATCACACGCCTGACGCCCACTAATATTACACACAATTTTGTACTTGTGCTGTCTAGCGCTTGGTATTTGCATCTTAGTAGATCAGGCCCTATGTGTATCTGCTAGATTGGCTGAGGAGTGTGCGTCAGATCCTGTTTTGATGGAGAACACGTTCACAGCTCCATCTGAGCAGAGCCGTGGTCAGGACTCGCTGGAGTCTCTGTGCCAATGCCTGCTGCGCTGCTGTGACTCGGTCTGGATACCCAGCGTTGTGGTGAGTGCCTTCTGACACACGTGCATAAACACTTACCACTGAAATCATCTTGCTCACATTTCAGCTCACTGGGTCTTGATAAGAAATGAATAACCACAGCCGCACATATTTGCGTTTTTCATCAAGTTAATTATATTCCACTGTTTACAGTTTTCATTTTGGTCATTTTTGTGTGTGTGTGTGTGTGTGTGTGTGTGTGTAGAGGATGTGTGAACGTGCACCAAATCCTCAGATATTGCAGGCCTTCTACTCAGTCCTGTGCTCCCAGTTCACTCTCCTTCCATCGCTCATGCCAGTCTTTGCAACCAAGATGGGTAAGTGGACTTTCACAAATAGTTGCCTTTCAACAGGACAATATTCTTGATATCAGCATGGCAACCTTAGTGTCTTGTATCGCCAAGCAACCTTTTCATCTTAGCTGTCACTCTGCTGAAGTATTTGAAAAGCTGATCGTTACAACTTCCAATTGCAATATCAAGCATCCTGACCCTGATGACCCAATGACTTTTCCATTTTTCGAAATCAAATGTATGACTACCTTGTAATTGTAAATGGTTTACAAAGCATTATAACAGGTTTATAAAACAGGTTTGATTTAAACTTGCCAGTCTGAAAATGCTGTGCACTAGAGATGCGCGGTTTGCGGGCACAACCGCGGAGTCCGCGGATTATCCGCGGATCGGGTGGATGAAATGAAAAAAAATTAGATTTTAAATAGATTCAGGCGGGTGGCAGTTAAACTAATTGGTAAATATATATACATAGTTAAATGTTGTTACCCACATACGAAAAACGAGCAGGCACCTGCAGCATATGCCACAACAGAAGAAAAAAAAAAAAGAGATGGACACTTTTACGGAGCGGAGAAGGGACGCCTCGCCGGGGTCCGGGACCGAGGCCCCTTCCCCCGAGAGGGCCCCACCGGGAGCCGTAGCTGAGGCGATCCGCGAGAAGGGCCCGACGCACGTCCAGGGTCACCACCGCGCCCACCGCACCGACACCCCGCCTCGTCCGCCTTCGCCGCGGCCGGCGTCACGCGCAGCAGGTAAGCAGCTTACCTGCCCGCCACCCCCGTGGCCGGGGGCTCGTAACAGGGGTCACTCCGCGCGCTCCGCCCGCGCAGCTTACCTGCCCGCCACCCCTGTTGCCGGGGGCGCATAACAGGGGTCACTCCGCGCGCAGTGCGCTCACGAAAGGGGTGGGGCTCACCCTGGTTGATATAGACAGCAGGACGGTGGCCATGGAAGTCGGAACCCGCTAAGGAGTGTGTAACAACCCACCTGCCGAATCAACTAGCCCTGAATATGGATGGCGCTGGAGCGCCGGGCCCATACCCGGCCGTCGCCGGCAGCGAGACGCGCTTGGAGGTGCGCTCAGCGCGGCTCCCATATGATTGCGCACTGGTGTGCGTCTGGGCCGTGACAGCGTGGCACGCGAATGTCTGTGCTGCATTGGATCAGTCTCCTTTCTTTAACAGGCAAAAGCTTTATAACCTCACTAATGCCTTGCATCGTCTATATTAGATATATAACAACGGGCGGGTGCGGGCGGGTGCGGTTCTGATCAAATGTTAGTCGGGTGGATGGCGGATGGTTGACGACTTTCTGATGCGGTTGCGGATGAAATAATTGCCTATCCGCGCATCTCTACTGTGCACACACCAAGACGTACCAGATGATGGTGTTAAAAGTCATGTTTGATCGTCTAACGGCTGCTATTCAACGTGAGCTTCAACACCCGACTTCATTTGGCTTTGCTTTTACGGCTGAAATGAGAAAAATCTCACCAAATCATTGTTTTTCTATAGCGATCTTGACCATGATTGTGGCAGTTAATGATGTCGCACGTTTGCGTCATGTTTTGAACATGTTAAAGAAAAAACCCAAAACTTAAGCACAGAGTCTTCCATTTGGCCAATACCCACATTGCAATGCGTTTCCACATCACACTTTCAAGCCCGTTAGTCCCTTATATCCACTTTATAGACCAGGGGTGGGCAATTAATTTTTACCGGGGGCCGCATGAGCAACTCAAGCACTGCTGGAGGGCCACATCGACAATATTTCAATTAAATTTTGCTCAATATTATTTTTAATATACCGTAAGATAAATAATAATAATTAATAATAATAATAATGCTTTCATTTAACCTAACTTAACTTTATACAAAAGCAGATTGCTTTTGATGGTTTTATTTTTAACACTGTCTTACACTACACTTCCTGATGTATAATACAATGCAAAAATGTCCATTTCTGCACAGGGTTAATTTAAAGTTTATCCTGCATCCTCTTTAAAAGTCCAACATTTTTCCCCGTCAGATTTGGACAAGCATCTGTTGTCACACCTGCCAGCTTGTCCCATTTCAATCCTAACATGTCCAAACACGCATTTACCTATGTGAACAAGTCATTACCTGTGGTTGTCCCTTTTAATTGACTGCATGGCCGCCAGCTCCTCCGTGATTTGAAAGTCAGCAGTTATCCCACGTAAGAAGATGAGCAGCTGGGCGGTGTCACGTACATCGCAGCTCTCATCCAAAGCCAGCGAAAAACAGTCAAAGTCGGCCGTTCTGTTCTTCAGCTGAAGCTCCAAGTTTCAGGTGCTGTGCCGGATAATGCACCCCCGGCGTAGAATGCACCCAAAGACGGGAGTGTTATATCAACTAAAGCCCACACTTAAAGTTTCCACATGCAAGATTGAATCTATTTAAAAAAGTTATTTAATAAGAAGCCAAAAGTGCAAAAACAATAATGTTCGTGTTGGAGGAGTTTTGAATGAATGAAATATGAAATCCGTGCTGCAGTCTGCAGGTGTACCTCATGTTGTGGCCCAGCAGCGACTGCAGCACGGATTTCAGATTTCATTCATTCACAACTCCTCCAACACAAACATTATTGTTTTTGCAGTTTTGGCTTCTTATTAAATAACTTTTTCAAATACATTCAATCTTGCACGTGGAAACTTTAAGTGTGGGCTTTAGTTGATATAACACTCCCGTCAGGGGGTGCATTCTACGCCGGGGGTGCATTATCCGGCACAACACCTGTTATATCAGCGCAACAGAGTCCAATAAGCACTCCTTAATAAACTCTCCGTCAGAAAACGCCTTACTTTTTCTGGCGATTTTGTGAGAAATGACGAAACTTGTCCTGACGGCTGCATTCTGGGGGTGTGAAATTTGGCAAAAAGTTCTTGTTGGGTTTGCAGTTTTACCATCAACGCATCAGCCTCCCTTGCGTGCGCTTTATCAGACACATTCCGGTATTTTTCCTCGTGCTTCGTCATGTAGTGGCGATTGAAATGATATTCTTTAAACACAGCAACATGTGGACCACAAATTAAGCACACGGCTTTACCTTTCATTTCTGTAAAGAAATACTTGGCAGTCCATGTCTTGTTGAAAACACGCCATTCCTCATCAACTTTTCTCTTTTTAGCGTCGCATCACTTGTCGCTGTGCACCTTCACTCACAGGTTACACCCATAAATAACACTTTTCAAAATAAAAGCAGCACAGTTGTATTGCACGCACGACATAGATGTTTTTGAAACTTTATTTTGTCATTTGTGATTGCAGCTGTTCACATTCACTCACAATCACACACGAGCATACGTCCACACGGAAGTAATACAAATAATGCTTTTCAAAACAAAAGCAGCACACTCGACATAGATACTTTTTAAATTTATTTTGTAATTTATGATTGGTCTCACACGGGCCGGACAGGTACGCACAAAGGGCCGGATGTGGCCCGCGGGCCGCAGAATGCCCAGGTCTGTTATAGACAGTGCTTACAATACATTCTTTCTTTTACAAAGTACTTTTGAAAACAAACGAGATGTTCAACAGTGGCAACAGCTTTTATGCTCTCCTTAATTATTCATCTGCATGTCAGCTGATTTACCATTTTCTAGTTGTCCTTGATGTCTGTGACAGCAATTTGTTTTCTCTTTTGTTGGCTGTTTGCTTTGGAAATGTAGCTTTGGAAAGCATTATTTAAGTAGCACTCCCGTGCCCAACGTCCCACATCCATTACTGGCTGGAAGGCCTCTTCAATTCTGTTTTTCACTTTTTCTTCCCTCCAGCATCCTCGGGTTTCTACAGGCTGGCTTTGGAACACAAAGGGATCCTCTGTGTGGGAAACAGGTACACTGTAACTGGATAACCTGAGGACATGGCTATAAACAACAGTGAGGCTGTCAAAAACCGTGTATTAGTGCTTTCTTTGTATGCGTGTCCTCAGAAAGTTGAGGTCTTTCCATGACTCTTTGTTGGAACACAATGAACAATGTAAGATCTGTCGCTCTGTTGACATCTTGATGTCCAATAAGTCTTTCTTCTCAGCAGTGTGTCTGTAGTGGCAGCTTGAAAGCTTTGTTTCAGTTCAGGGTTAAAGTGCCAGTAGAGTGGCAAAACATGTTGACTTTACATACCTAATTGTTTCTCATGGTATCCTATAAACCATTTCCAATCGTATTCACAATCTGCAAAGTATGTGAAAATACTATCTAAACATCATAAAGTAAGTCAGCCATTTTGAATATTCCGCTCCGGCTATTTCCGTAGATTGACATCACCGTAGTAACGCTTCTACACTCTGACCATAATATCAGTTTAGTCATACTGGAAATACGCAAAAATTAGACAGATGTTCTGTTTAACATTCACAATCCCTATATGAGACAGGAACACATGTTTTTCTTTTTTTAATGCATTCTAAGTCAAATAATCAAATACTTAAAAAGTCCTCTGTCAATGTAGTCAATGGGGGCTCTCTATTTTGCCCACAAAACCCTCTAAATAACCATCCAAAACCCGCCAACAATACTCTATATCAGGGGTGCTCATTACGTCGATCGCGAGCTACCGGTCGATCTCGGAGGGTGTGTAAGTCGATCACCAGCCAGCCATTAAAAAAATAGTCCTAAAAATGAGCGATCATAAATCTTCACTATGACGTCACTTTCGTCACTTGATTGACATTCACGGCACCCGAGGGTCTTCTGAGATGACGCTGGCTGCTGCCAGCTCATTAAAATTACCGACTGGAAGGCGAGAAACACTTTATTTCAACAGACTCTGGCGCCATATCTGTCGTCAAAACTCCAAAGACCGACTGCACATTTGCACAATAAAAGTGCTACTTCATCCTGCCTGCGCTACCAAAATAAGAGTCTCAGGAAGCTGGCGTGCACAAGCTAGCAAGCTACGGAGTTTGCCGACAATGTATTTCTTGTAAAGTGTATACAAAGGAGTACGGAAGCTGGACAAATAAGATGCCAAAAACCAACCACTTTCATGTGGTATTGGACAGAAAGGAGGACTTTTTTTCTCCTCCATTCGAAAATGCGGACATTATCAGCACTACTGTCTGATTCCAATCAATGCAAGTCATCACAATCAGGTAATACACCAACTTATATTTTTGTCTTCATGAAAGAAAGGAATCTATATGTGTTAAACATGCTTGTATTATCTCTAAACACTTTTAACTTATTAACAATATTAACTATATGTGTTAAACATGCTTGTATTATCTCTAAACACTTTTAACTTATTAACAATATTAACTATATGTGTTAAACATGCTTGTATTATCATTAAACACATTTAACTTATTAACAATATTAACTATATGTGTTAAACATGCTTGTATTATCATTAAACACCTTTAACTTATTAACAATATTAACTATATGTGTTAAACATGCTTGTATTATCTTTAAACACCTTTAACTTGTTAACAATATCAACTATGTGTTAAACATTCTTGCATTAGCATTAAACACCTTTAATTTATTGACAATATTAACTATATGTGTTAAACATGCTTGAATTATCACTAAACATCTTTAACTTGTTAACAATATTAACTATATGTGTTAAACATGTTTGCATTATCTTTAAACACCTTTAACTTAACAATATTAACTATATGTGTTAAACATGCTTGTATTATCATTAAACACCTTTAACTTGTTAACAAAAACATATGTTTCATAAATAAGTAAATATAAATGATATATATGAATGAGGTAGATCCCCACGACTTGATCAATTGAAAGTAGCTCGCCTGCAGAAAAAGTGTGAGCACCCCTGCTCTATATACATGTCGTGACCTGAGTATTAACTAAATATTAGCGATGTTGTTATTATAAGCGCTAACACAGACAAACTTTTTTAGCGTGGGATTGATAGCACACAGCTAAGTAGCCCTCTGCTGCTTTACTGTGAGCTTGGCAGCCATGTCCTGCTGCTCTCGCATCATCGCGTCTTGTCAAAATTATTCTAGATGACAAATCATGCCTCTCATCTGGATAAGAGGAGGATTTAGTTGTGAATCTAGAAGTTGTTCATCTGTGACATTCAATGTATACCCTGAGATGGAGACAAACACACAACCGAAGACGGTGTCTGCAGGTAGAATTTTCCTTGTTAACCCTTTGTGTGCATCATGATTAATTCTTCATCTAAACGGGAAGATATGGACATCCTGTCAGTCGTCATCAAAGTTAAGAGCAGACGTCGTACAGTGAGCTATCTTTTTATTTCGCTTGTACTTTGCACTTAGCAACACTGCTACATGATGCTTTACCATGAATTGATTACGTGGACCCCGACTTAAACAAGTTGAAAAACTTATTGGGGTGTTACTGTCATGACTTGGACTATGGCTTGGTTTGTTCTCCCGAGGTGCAAGTGAATTGGACTGGTCATGGCGTGAAGGTAAATACATGATTTATTTAACACTATAACTACAAAGAAAGGATCAAACAAAAGGCGCGCACAGGGGCGGAGGTACAAAACTAGACTATAAACACAAAACTTGCACATTGGCAGAAACTATGAACAATTAAACAAAACACTAACTGTGGCATGAATCGAAACAAAACTTACTTGACATGGCATGAAGTGCGCAGAGGTACATAGAGTGTGACAGGGGTAAGAATGCGGGGATGTCTTCAGGACGAACAACAGAAAATGAAAAGCTTAAATAACACAGACATGATTAACGAAAACAGGTGCGTGACGTGACAGGTGAAAACTAATGGTTGCTATGGTGACAAACAAGAGTGCACAATGAGTCCAAACGTGGAACAGGTGAAACTAATGGAGTAATCATGGAAACAAGACAAGGGAGTGAAAAGACAGAAACTAAAGAAAACATGACTTAAAACAAAACATGATTACACAGACATGACAGTTACCATTTAGTGGTCAATTGTACGGAAGATGTACTGAACTGTGCAATCTACTAATAAAAGTTTCAATCAATCAATCAATAGTGGTTCACTAAAGCTGGATCTGTTTAGCAGAGCTTCTAAAACTTGTAGATCATCCTTCTTATATTCAGAATCAACAATATAATGTTCTGGATCATAATTTTGCCCAAAGTAATCGTTGTTGGCTTTCATAAAGTCTGCTTGATTAGCATTGTTGTTGGTGATGAAGGGATCTGTGGTTCCTCCTCTATGTTCACGCGATGACATGTCTGGCTTCCTCATTATCTTTCAAAATGGCTCGGGAATCTCTGTGAATTTGATACTGTTTTGATCATAATTATTTACGCGCACACTTTGTAAGTCTTTCCGTGTCATAAATCACGTTACTGGTACTTTAAATTCAGTACAAGGTGCCCACATTCTGTAATAATGTCACTCTGCAGTGTTCCTGTATTGTTTCTAAACTATTGTTTTAGTGTTTATTTTCTCTCTTGTTGTTTACAGAAACACACATTTGAATGCAGCTTGCTGTGATTTCCTACAGAAACTCAGTATGTGTCTCTTCTCCCAGTCAAGTCCTTCCTCTGGTGCCCGCCAGCAGGGTATGCAAACAGCACAGTACAATGCAAAGTTCAACTTCCAAGCAATGATATTTTTACATCAGTTGTGGGAATCTATTCTTTCTACTATAGTTACATACCTGCCAACTACTCCGGTTTTCCCGTAATTAGTACGGTTTTCATCAACCTATTCCGGGTTACGGTTGCAGTGATAAAAAATACGGTTTTTCATTAATTAAAAAAAAATATTTAAAAAAAAGTTTTATTCACGAAATCGCGTAACAACAATGACAATCGACACTGCTTCCCGTAACTTCCTATCGAGCCATTCCGAATGCCATGCGCGAGGCTATTTATAGCACCGCTGCCAAGCACGAGGCACCAGTTGCCATTGTTTCCAAACGAGCGAACGATCATGGAATCAGCCGGAGAAAAATCGCATACGAGTCTTAAACCGAAAAGAAAACTGCAGTCATTCCGTGAAGAATATTCAAAAGCCTATCCGGGAATAATTATCCGTTCCAAAAAGGGTGAAAACTACGCGAATTGCACCTTGTGCAGACAAGATTTTTCGATCGGACACGGAGGAATTAGCCATGTAAAAGACCACGTTGGGACAAAAAAACAAGTCTAATGCCGTTGCTAGCGATACAAGTGGAAAACTTTCAATGTTTTTCGTCGCCCAAACAGATTCTTTGGATGTGATAAATGCCGAAGTTTTATTTACGGAGGCAATAATTGAGCATGGACTTCCAATCGCACTGGCTGATCAATCTGATAGAATAAATTTGGATTTTAGCCACAAAAAGGTAATGACACCAATGTTATCTATTGGAATTGTTTAGTACTGTTATACTGTTAAAAGTGTTTGTACTATTTATGCTTTCAAGTCCAAGTTGAAGAAATCTTGTTAAATGTTGACAGCATAACTACCAAAATACAGAAGTATGTCCTTAATATTTTTGCGGTGCTATTTCTGTTGAAAAGTTAAAATGATTACATTAGAGATGTGATGTGCCACTTTTCAAGCGTCTGATGGCTTAAATTAATTTTCATGAATTTTTCATATTTTGAATTCTTTTGAAAGGCTTACAAAAAAACTACATTTGAATTGTAATTCCATGCTATTGACAGGACTATTAATTTTAATGAAGTTAGCTTACCATGTTTACAGTATGATAATTGTGATAGAAATGTGAATTTTAGGCACAGAATATTTTATACAATTGAACAAGGCAGTAGATTATACAAGCTTGGACAGAAAGTTAATAATGAAACCAATTTTTTTTTTAATGGAATTGTTTAGTACTGTTTTACCATTTGTTTACTGTAAAAAGTGTTTATACTTTCAATTAACAAATTGAAGTCTTGTGAAAGGTTGACAGGATAACTGGCATTAACTGTCAAAATAATTTCAAACTATTGAAGTTAGCTTACAGAATAAACATGTCAATCAACCCATATGATTTTTGCCGTAATATTTTTGTTTTGAAAAGTCACTGTGACTGATAGAAAAGTGATGGTTTTAGCAACATTTATTATTAGACATTCACTGTCTGAATGCTAATAATCATTTTGCGTCGGGGGGCGAACCTGAACCCCCCACCAGAACTTTGTCCTGGACCTACTGGGGCCTGTGGCCCCTGGACCCTGGCTACTAGGTTTTTCTGATTTCAAAAGTTGGCAGGTATGTAGTTACTATTGAGTGCCATGGATGCCAGCAGCCAGTACCCACATTCAACTGTGAACGCAACACAGAACAAAGACACAAACCAGCCTTAGAATTACAGCATGACCATGAAGAGCTTATAAATATATAAGGGAACATGTTGGAACAAAACATGTAGATTCTTATAGAGAGCTGAATAAATGTATTTATTGTGTGTGATGGAAAGATCTGATGTCTAGGAAAAGATTCAAGATGCTTTATTTGTCATTGCACCCAAATAGTACAACAAACCTTGTAAACAGTCAACCCATCCAAGAAACAGAAACACAAGTGTGACAGAATGGAAGTCTCTTAGGTCGCCCCCTGTAAAACATAGAAAAGATAAAACAAATGGAGGGAGAAATAAAAATCCAATCCCTGGAGAAAAAAAAACTCAGCAAACATAAGCATATTGATTGTATTCTGTCATGTGACTTCTTCCCTGAAGTGAAAAACAGTGGTGGTCAACCAAGCCAAAATGGCAGCAAGCAGCGCACAAACTACCTGAGTACGCAAGGGGCCTAGATCTTCCTGCAAAAAGCACATGCGATCCAAAAAATCCAACTATGCAATGGAATAAATCCTTATACTTTGTCAAAAAAAAAATGTGTGCCCCCAGATGTCATTCTATACGACAAAACAAATAAAAACTTGAAAAAGTACAAAAAGAGGCTCCAAGAATGGTGAGACGAGACAAAGTAGCAAAAGCATGAACGATAAGAGAACAGGAGGGAAGCGTTGTATTTTATGCCACCTCCTTGACTCTCAATGTTGGCTACTTGGGTTAAACAAAATGTTCATGCATTTGGGTGTGACCCCTCTGTTGGCTGCTGTCTCCCCTCATTCCTTCTCGTCTCATGCCCTCCTGCTCAGAAGCCTATAACATAAATCATTATTTGTCCACAGGACTGTTTTGGCAACATGTGCCAGTACAAAGTTGGATTATTTGCCAAACTCAGACCATTGTGACATTGCTACTTGGTTTGATGAACCATGAGAGAATGCAGGCTAAAGTAATGTTTTCATCTGATTGGGGCGTGCGCACAAAAAGCCGACGTACATCTTTTTGATGCGGCGTTGTGCGCCACACAAGGTGAACCTAACTCCGTAACTGGCAAATCTTTATACTGTTGGTTTATTGGTGACTGTGTCTGGGGGAAAAAAATGCGGTGATGTTCGTCTTCAAGTGTACATTTTTAAAAGATACATTCTGGTAAAGGATGGAGAGTGTTGGGTTCCACGCCTCCACACACGAACCCTTTGCAGTCGTGCTCAGAAAGCGGGATAAAATGTGACCATGGAGCACAATTTAGACTAAAGCATATCCATCCTATCTAGACCAAAAGTAAATGATCATAGGTCCTCTTCTCAAATAGTGCTGCAGGCCTCCCTGAGGGTGCACAGTGAGATGTGACTAAACTTCATGTGGAAGTTGTTGCAGATCTCAACTCATTGTATTGATCTTTGTTGATAATCAGTGGATGATATACAGAATGCTGCATACAGTGGTTTGTACAGATATATTATAAATTTGTCACTAGTATTTCAATTTGGGGGGTAAAAAAACTAAAATTGTTACAAAATAATTTAGATCCACTGCCTTAATGCATTTTAGTGATAGGTGAAAATGCCCAATAGTCCACAGACAATCAGCAATATGTTGCAGCAGCTCAGGAATAGGATGAGGTCATGCAAGATCTACAGCAACCTGATTACCCAATTACTCATTGTTTATTACTCTTTCATTTCTAATAGTACAGGGGTCCCAAGTACAAATCTTGAAGGTCCACAAATGTTTTTTTGAAACAGGCTGGGTCCGTTTATTATCGGTCAAGCTTATATAGTAGCAGGAGGTAGGCAGTAGTTTAACATTTTCTTAAAAATTAACAAAAATAAAATAAATATCCAATAAAATACATGAAAGATTTTCTTTGAAACAAAAATAAATAACCCAAAACCCATGCCACTCTGGGTGAGCACTCTGTTGCTATTTGTTGTTGTGTCATAGATTTAACAAAAATCTTGCTTGATGTTTCATATGACTTTTTCAGCCTCATTATTTCTTTTTTTCTTAGCTCCGAATCATGAGGAAATGTCTCTTCAAATTCGCGGTGCTCTTTCAGATAGTGACGTTTCAGATGTTCACTTTTCACCAGAGCAACAGCACTGTTGCATATTAGACACATTGGTCTGGTACTTGCCGTAGGTAGGATGAAAACATATTGCTCTGTCCATTCTTCCTTGAAACGTCTGTTTTCCCTGTCCACCTTTCTTTTACCAGCCTGAGCCAACTTGGAGCATGCCATTGTGATTTGATTCACATTCAGTGACTGACGAGTGAACAGTTAGCGAAGTAGCGATACGAGACAACTGTGTGCCTGCAGCGAAAGGTTCCATGCACTGTGCAGATGTGTATGACCCAGGTGGTAACAGCCTATCAGCGCGTCGTTGTGATAGAGATGACAACCCATACCCCGGAATCAGCCAATCAGAGTGGCGTTCTCTCGCTCTCACTCCGTCTCTCTCTCTTTCTCTCTCTGAGAGAGAGAGAGAGAGAGAGACGGAGTGAGTGAGACACGGAGAAGTGTAAACAAAACGTGGAGATATTTGACTAAAAACAACAAAGAACATTGACTTGTGCTAGTGATAACTCAAAGATAAATACAATTATTATATTTTTTTATAATAATTATAATTATAATAATAAATTAAAAAACAATTTTTATTTTTATTTTTTTTTTACTATAATTCGTGCTGGGTCCGGACAGACACGTCGCTGGGTCCGGACATGGACCGCGGTCCGCCTGTTGAGGATCCCTGTAATAGTAGAATGAATAATAGATTGGATTTATATAGCACCTTTCAAGATACTCACAGTTCTGTCTCTTTTCATTTAGACGCTTTTTAGATTTTGTTGCAATGAATAACGTACCTTATCATTGTCTGCAGTACCCTCGTATGATAATGAGGAGGTTAATTACAATATTACATGTGTGGAATACTGCAGCCATCTGCTCACATAATGACTTTGCTGTAATTATGTGTCTTAATCACACCCAAAGATGAAGGCAACATCAAGTTTCAGAAAAGTTTCTGACTAACCCTGCTAATTTCACAAAGAAATAAGTCTCCCCCCAGTATATCGTTTCACAGAATCATAAATTAAATTGATTTATTTGCTTCCATGTTGGTTTGTAATGTTTTTTGCACTGATGGAAAACATCTGCTCCTGTTGTATTTCAACCCCCAGATGTAGAGGAAGTGGAGAATCTCTTGCAGTACAACCTTCCCTCTCTCTGCTGTGGCATCTCAGACTGGCCCTCTCTGCTGCGCGAGTACCCCGGGCTCCTACCATGTGATGGTAAAGGGCCAAGAGCCACCCAGTACTGCCTGGTGATAATACTCCATCTCGCCCTGCAGCAAGGAGACAGGTACACATACATTTGGAGTATGTGGTATGGTGGAACAGGTGAGCTTTTGCATTCAAATGGAGGGACCAGACTTCCAATAAGCAAGTCTTGTCAACTCGACTCACCTGCTCACACTGCGTGACTGGCTCATACGGGTATGGATTCGATGACACGACTGCACAGTCGAGTGTTGATTTTCGGTGTATGGCACTGACGCATAGTACAACACCGAGTTGGCTTTGTAAATAAGGTTTTGAAAAATGTTTCTAAGGGAACTTGAGCCAAAGTAGGGGGAAAGTGTGTAAGCTCAACATTTGGCGTGTGTAATTGTGTGTGCAAGAATGTACAAGCGGCAGATCAACTGGTCTAAAAGGCCGGCATTTATGGACCGTGGATTCCAGGACAGAACATAGGGTACAATAAATCAGCAAGCTGAGATGGTTTAGTATTTTGTACGTAAGTAATAAAACCCTAAGTCGCACCTTAAAGGGGAATTGCACATTTTTGGGGAATTTTGACTGTTCGCAATCATATGAGACAAGAAGGTGGATGATTGTTTTTTTTAACGCATTCTAACCCGTGAATAAACGTGAATAGAAATCTGCTTACAATGGAGTCAATGGGAGGTCCTCCATTCTACCCATAGAACCAAATGAATAACCATCCAAAAACTGCCAATAATACACAATTTACATATTGTGACTTGAATATTAAGAAGTATTAGTGATATTGTTATTATAAGTGCTAACGCAGACAAACTATTTACCGTAATCACAGACAGGTCAGTGTTTCCCACAGGACAGGCATCTATTTGTGGTGGTGTGGGTGGGGGGTGGCGGCGGCAGCGGCGATGACCAAGAAGAACGCGGAGTTGGAATATAATTACAACATTTTATGTACATATTTATATACAGATGTGAACAATTAGTGATTCACTGAAATATATTTATTAATTGTGGTTCTTACAAAAAATATATCTTATAAAATATAAAAGCTAAAATGTCTCTTAAAGCTCTGCCCCTTTAATTAGTGAATACTAAATAATTTAACTTTAGCCTACTACTACAACCATATTATTTACCAGCAACATGAAGTGAAACAGAGGCAGAGGTGTCCTGCCACAGTCAGTCAACCTCCTCCTGCTGCTGCTGAACAGGTCGCACCTGTGGTCCGGACTGTAGGCCTACCTCCTCTCCAAGTCGAGCCCTTTTCGGCCGTTGAAAATATTTTTCTATACTCATCTGTGTGAAGGAGTGAACATCCAACATTAGAATTTATTACTAACGAGCAGAAGCGCTCTATGTACAGTACCGTCTAACCTTAAGCGGCAGCAGCTCAACACATGCAGGGTTCAACGTTAAGGTTTTTTTCTACTTGCCTGACGTCTCAAATCTACTTGCCGCAATATTTTTACTTGTCCTGCCTAGGTTTTTTTTCTGGCTGTGTCGTGCTCATGGCTTATATCTTACTAAAATCCTTCCCGTTGACTATTTACAACACTACACAGTATTTATTATTATTATTATTATCTATAATTACATTTAAATGGCATTGCATACATGTAAAATTAAATGCTATTTCACATTATTTGACCAGTAGCAGTTACACTCATCTGAACAGGTCAGCCACCTGTTTAAAGCCCGATCACAGTTGAAATCTTGAAATGAAGGGCCTTTAATGGCCAAAACATTAACCTAGACAACATTTTAACAGCTGCTTGGCTCAGATTTGATTATTTTCATTGCATTCACATGCTGCAGTGGACAGTGGACAATTTAGCTTCAGTCCATGTGTGTTTATTGACAACAGGGTTATAACCTGGACACGTTAGCTCGTCGGTGAAACGCTCGGTGAAATCACGGATTAACGTTAAATATATGACGAGCCGCGAGCGATGCAGCTATAACCTATCTACCTATAACACCTGTAAAAATGAAGCAATGCTACCACGCTAGCAAGCGTTAGCTAGCCGGCTATGAGCCACCAAGCTGCTAACTATCGCCAAAAGGCACCATTGGCACCGTTTTTTTCCCCATGGCATCCTGGATCAAGGCTTTCAGCAGCTTTTGGACGTTTGAGGTAGAAACGTAGGAAGCGCCATCATTATGAAAAGTAGCCGGCGAGTATTTTGATCCCATCCGTCCCTCTTCTTCTTCTTCTTCTTCTTCTTCTTCTGGCCCACCAGGTGAATTAAGTGCTATTGGCGGAGTTACAATGCATAGTAGGCTACCGCCACCTACTGCACCGGAGTTGTAACTACAAGCAACATTCACAGACAGTCCCATTGCTTTTATGAGCGGTCGAGCGAGTCAAAAGCCGAAAAATCCATTTGTGGCGGATGTAATTCTTTCGTGGCGGGCCGCCACAAATAAATGAATGTGTGGGAAACACTGCAGGTAACTCGCTTGTAGGGCTATTCTGACATCATCGACTGGTGAGCTGCTTTCTCGCCTCAGAGCTTGTAGGACATAATCCAACAAGTTGGTCAACTTTGACAGCCAGTTTAGACCTGGAAATGGTGAGGAAGACACAAGAAAATGCTTGGTTCCACCAACCTTTTTTCTTATGAGTCATTTTTCATCCAAATGGAAATATAACAAGATTCTATCAGTCGGCATCGCCGTGACAGTGGACTATTGGACCCCAATTGAGACCCAAGATGGACAACTCGTTGGACAACTCCTTCATGCACAGCTATAGACATCTCTGCGTAGCTGACTGGATGAGCCTTGAAGAAGATACACTCCCTCCATTACTATCTGTTGGTTTGCCCATGGACTGGAGTCCCACTTTTGCTCTTGATTTAATAACATGAATTGAAGAATTCAATAACTACCCACTTCACATCCATTGCAGCCGGTCACCCTGGTTTTCTTTTTCTCCATCTGGCTTTTAATTAGTTTTTCCTTGCCAGGATGTGGTTTTAGATTAGAGGATGTCGTAGATTGTGAAGCTCTTTGAGGCATTCGAGATTAAAGGCAATATAAATAAAATGTGAGTGTTTGACAGTATTTATGTTCGAAGAGTATGCTTCAGAAGTATGATTTGTTTTTTCAGTTTCCTTCATCCCTAACAATTGTGATGTGTGTCTGACCCAGGCTTCTCCCGGACCAGACAGTGTTTTCCAGTGTGGTGTGGCTCTTGCGTTCCGTGCAGGAGGACGGCAACTGTACTGTCCCTACGTCTGTCCTGCGCTCCGCCCTTTACCTGCTGGCGGTGACACAGGACAATGGCATCACCCTGGAGGGGGTAACTCACTTGGCAACACACATTAACCAAATGAAGTGACGTTGTCACTTACAGGTTAGACTTTACAACCCATTTGTGTGACTCACCAAGGACTGTGAGCCAATCCTTATCATGATGCATTATTGCCTTCCATGTTTTAGGTTCAAACACAATTTATGAATAGTTAGGAAATGTGTTTATAAAGCTAAAGGCATATTGTTCTTAATGCTTTAACGCTGAAAATGTACGGCAGTTTGCACGTACATTCCAATCGTGCTAAAAACAGTTTCAGCCTTGATAAATCACACTGTGAGCGCTACATGATTACATTTGCATCTCCTGATCTTACTACTGTGGGCGTTCTACTAATCTGCATCAATTCTGCAATAAATGAATGGATTGCACTCACAATTTTGCTCATTTAAAAGACGTAGTCCTCTAGATCAGCTTTGTGTGCACTATCAGGGTTAAGGTTGATTTATGTAAATAGCACAATTTTTCAAACAGACTGCACAGTTAAAAAAACATCAAAATGTCCATACATATGTCGGGCACAGCTTGTGTTAAAACGCCAGCGCCAATAAGTGAGTTTTTACAGAAGATGTGAAAGTATTGCGAGATGTTGCGATTCTGAGATCAAGTTTGCTCGTGTTTTAGTATCAAATCAAATCAAATCAACTTTATTTATAAAGCACATTTAAAATTTACCACAGGGGTAGCCAAAGTGCTGTACAATGGACAGGTTAAAAGATAAAACAAGTACCGAGCAAACACAACACAACACAAACAGAACACGATAAAAAATAAATAATTAAAATAGAATACATAAAAACATAAAAACAGGATCACAGCAGGTGTATTATGGGGCGCCATTGCAGGATGGATATCACTCAGTGTTAAAAGCCATGGAATAAAAGTATGTTTTTAAGAGAGATTTAAAAACCGGAAGAGAGGAGGCTTGTCTAACACTCAGGGGTAGGTCGTTCCAGAGCTTGGGAGCAGCAACGGCGAAAGCTCTGTCACCTCTAAGCTTCAGCCTTGTGTCAGGGACCGTCAACAGCAGCTGATCGGCTGATCTTAAGGATCGGGTGGGGCAGTAAGGCTGAAGGAGGTCGGAGAGATAGGTTGGCGCGAGGTTGTTTAGACATTTAAAAACAAATAAAAGGAGTTTAAAATGTATTCGGTAACGCACAGGGAGCCAGTGAAGGGACGCTAAAATAGGGGTGATGTGCTCACGTCTGCGGGTCTGTGTAGTACATGCAAACCTTTGCAAATCAGACCCTCGTAAGTGCCTGACTCCCGATGCTGATCTTAATAGCATTCTGGACAAATATTTAAGTTCATCAACTTTATTGAGGAATGAAAAGAATAGGGGCTCAATTTTGAAAAACATTATACAGTATGGAGGTTGATTTTAAAAGCAATGATGGAAGGCCAAAATATGTCAAGCATCTTCAGGTGCCCCTACAATGCTCACATTTCTGAATTTAAAAAAAGGCAGTAGGCAATGAAAAATATTATAATTTGCAGTCTCATTTCTGTTCATTTTCTTAATTGAACATTTTAATTTTTAATTTAATTTTGTATGAACAGGTTCTTAATTATTTAGGTTGACATTTTTCAAATATAAATCCTTCCAATGGCATATAGTACAAATGGCAGTTTTTTGTTTTTTTTCCCAACTTTTTTTATTGACATTTTCAAATAGACAGAAAAAGTCGAAACAGTACAATTTTAAAGTCAGTAAATTATTCACTCCCTTTCCCTTAAAACCCAAACCACCCACCCGCCCACCCCACTCAGGTCCCACCAACGAGGGACAAATGGCACAATTATATAACAAGTAAGACGACAAAGACAGACACATTCTCACACACACACACACATACGAGGCCAGAGACAGACAGACGGGCTGAAAAGGAGAGAGAGGGAGAAAAAAAATAAAAATAAATATATATATATACACAGGTAAAAGCCAGTAAATTAGAATATTTTGAAAAACTTGATTTATTTCAGTAATTGCATTCAAAAGGTGTAACTTGTACATTATATTTATTCATTGCACACAGACTGATGCATTCAAATGTTTATTTCATGTAATTTTGATGATTTGAAGTGGCAACAAATGAAAATCCAAAATTCCGTGTGTCACAAAATTAGAATATTACTTAAGGCTAATACAAAAAAGGCCAACTGAAAAGTATGAAAATGAAAAATATGAGCATGTACAATACTCAATACTTGGTTGGAGCTCCTTTTGCCTCAATTACTGCGTTAATGCGGCGTGGCATGGAGTCGATGAGTTTCTGGCACTGCTCAGGTGTTATGAGAGCCCAGGTTGCTCTGATAGTGGCCTTCAACTCTTCTGCGTTTTTGGGTCTGGCATTCTGCATCTTCCTTTTCACAATACCCCACAGACCATCACTGATGGTGGAAACTTTACACTAGACTTCAGGCAACGTGGATCCTGTGCCTCTCCTGTCTTCCTCCAGACTCTGGGACCTCGATTTCCAAAGGAAATGCAAACCAAACCAACCCAAACCATCAGTGATGGTTTGGGGTGCCATGTCATCTGCTGGTGTCGGTCCACTCTGTTTCCTGAGATCCAGGGTCAACGCAGCCGTCTACCAGCAAGTTTTAGAGCACTTCATGCTTCCTGCTGCTGACCTGCTCTATGGAGATGGAGATTTCAAGTTCCAACAGGACTTGGCGCCTGCACACAGCGCAAAATCTACCCGTGCCTGGTTTACGGACCATGGTATTTCTGTTCTAAATTGGCCCGCCAACTCCCCTGACCTTAGCCCCATAGAAAATCTGTGGGGTATTGTGAAAAGGAAGATGCAGAATGCCAGACCCAAAAACGCAGAAGAGTTGAAGGCCACTATCAGAGCAACCTGGGCTCTCATAACACCTGAGCAGTGCCAGAAACTCATCGACTCCATGCCACGCCGCATTAACGCAGTAATTGAGGCAAAAGGAGCTCCAACCAAGTATTGAGTATTGTACATGCTCATATTTTTCATTTTCATACTTTTCAGTTGGCCAACATTTCTAAAAATCCCTTTTTTGTATTAGCCTTAAGTAATATTCTAATTTTGTGACACACGGAATTTTGGATTTTCATTTGTTGCCACTTCAAATCATCAAAATGAAATGAAATAAACATTTGAATGCATCAGTCTGTGTGCAATGAATAAATATAATGTACAAGTTACACCTTTTGAATGCAATTACTGAAATAAATCAAGTTTTTCAAAATATTCTAATTTACTGGCTTTTACCTGTATATATAAAAACAAATATAATAATAATAATAAAATAAAAATAAAAATGTAATAATAGGAATAATAATATATAATAAAATAAAAATAGAATAAAATAATACTAATAAATAAAAGGGAGATTATTCCTCATCTGCGTCTGGGCATAGGTCAAGAGAGTTGACATACAGCAAAAAAGGACTCCATGAGCTTTCAAATGCTTGAGGCCTTTTAGCGAAAACCTAAGTTTTCATTTTTTTTAATTACATGAGGATTAATAAGGACTTCTTGGAAGATGTGGTCCCAAAAAGTTTGAGAACCCCTTCCTAGTGCATACCATGGTGTGTGCATATACATTGTTGTTGACTACGATGCACAATCCTTGAGGAAGATTAGGAGAATTGTCTTCTTACATTGCTAGGAACTAAAACAGGAGGAGTTACTTTTCTAAATGTTTCCTGTGCTTCTTTGCCAACCTACTCAAGGCTCCTTTAAAGTGCATCAGCATGGCACTCTCCTCCTGCCAGAGCTTCTCATCCCTCTACAGTCACCATCCTGCCCTCCTCCACTTCATTTGTAGCCATCCGCTGCTTGAGAAGACATTTGGAGGCCTGATCTTGGAACTATGGTTGACCAAGCAGGCACAGTACACAGATGCAGACCTAACCATGGTGAAAGGCAACTCTTTAGTTTCCCTGGAAAAAACGTTTGATTCGTTCTTCTTTCTTCCAAAATAAATGCAGTGTAATTGATTGTGATCACACTCCTTCCATTTTGTTCTTTCAATAGACAGACACTCATGTGAAAGACAAGCTACAACGAGGTGATGGAGAGACCGACAAAGACATTGTGGAGCTTCTGTCTGTGATAAAGAAGTACCCAGCTATCATCATGACCCTCCTGGTGAGATCAAAATACAAACCCCGTTTCCATATGAGTTGGGAAATTGTGTTCAATGTAAATATAAACGGAATACCATGATTTGCAAATAATTTTCGACCCATATTCAGTTGAATATGCTACAAAGACAACATATTTAAGTTCAAACTGATAAACATTTTTTTTTTTTGCAAATAATCATTAACTTTAGACTTTGATGCCAGCAACACGTGACGAAGAAGTTGGGAAAGGTGGCAATAAATACTGATAAAGTTGAGGAATGCTCATCAAACACTTATTTGGAACATCCCACAGGTGTGCAGGCTAATTGGGAACAGGTGGGTGCCATGATTGGGTATAAAAGTAGATTCCATGAAATGCTCAGTCATTCACAAACAAGGATGGGGCGAGGGTCACCACTTTGTCAACAAATGCGTGAGCAAATTGTTGAACAGTTTAAGAAAAACCTTTCTCAACCAGCTATTGCAAGGAATTTAGGGATTTCACCATCTACGCTCCGTAATATCATCAAAGGGTTTAGAGAATCTGGAGAAATCACTGCACGTAAGCAGCTAAGCCCGTGACCTTTGATCCCTCAGGCTGTACTGCATCCACAAGCGACATCAGTGTGTAAAGGATATCACCACATGGTTTCAGGAACACTTCAGAAACCCACTGTCAGTAACTACAGTTGGTCGCTACATCTGTAAGTGCAAGTCAAAACTCTCCTATGCAAGGCGAAAACCGTTTATCAACAACACCCAGAAACGCCGTGGGCTTCGCTGGGCCTGAGCTCATCTAAGATGGACTGATACAAAGTGGAAAAATGTTCTGTGGTCTGACGAGTCCACATTTCAAATTGTTTTTGGAAACTGTGGAAGTCGTGTCCTCCGGACCAAAGAGGAAAAGAACCACCCGGATTGTTATAGGCGCAAAGTTGAAAAGCCAGCATCTGTGATGGTTTGGGGGTGTATTAGTGGCCAAGGCATGGGTAACTTACACATCTGTGAAGGCACCATTAATGCTGAAAGGTACATGCAGGTTTTGGAGCAACATATGTTGCCATCCAAGCAACGTTACCATGGACGCCCCTGCTTATTTCAGCAAGACAATGCCAAGCCACGTGTTACAACAACGTGGCTTCATAGTAAAAGAGTGCGGGTACTAGACTGGCCTGCCTGTAGTCCAGACCTGTCTCCCATTGAAAATGTGTGGCGCATTATGAAGCCTAAAATAGCACAACGGAGACCCCCGGACTGTTGAACAACTTAAGCTGTACATCAAGCAAGAATGGGAAAGAATTCCACCTGAGAAGCTTCAAAAATGTGTCTCCTCAGTTCCCAAACCTTTACTGAGTGTTGTTAAAAGGAAAGGCCATGTAACACAGTGGTGAACATGCCCTTTCCCAACTACTTTGGCACGTGTTGCAGCCATGAAATTCTAAGTTAATGATTATTTGCAAAAAAAAAAACTTGATGAGTTTGAACATCAAATATGTTGTCTTTGTGGTGCATTCAATTGAATATGGGTTGAAAAGGATTTGCAAATCATTGTATTCCGTTTATATTTACATCTAACACAATTTCCCAACTCATATGGAAACGGGGTTTGTACATTCAAACTTGAAAAATATGTATAGCTATGAGTTGAACACAGAACTATGGCTGGTGTTGTTTTGATTTGATGTTTAAAGTAGAAAAACACAGTTTCCCAGCAGACACAAGACATCGAAACAACGTTGAGAACTTGTTGAATGAGGTCCTGACGTGGAGACACTCAAACATAATGTTCAAACAACATGCTTGTTACGACGTTTATTCAATGTCAGGTTGTGACGTTGATTTGACCATTGAATTTTGGTTATGTCCCAACCAATATTCTCCAACACAAATACCAGCCTAGTGGTTAGTGTGTCCGCCCTAAGATGGGTAGGTCGTGAGTTCATACCAAAGACTATAAAAATGGGAGCCATTACCTCCCTGCTTGGCACTCAGCATCAAGGCTTGGAATTGGGGGTTAAATCACCAAAAAAGTGATTCCTGGGCGCGGCCACCGCTGCTGCCCGCTGCTCCCCTCACCTCCCAGAGGGTGATCAAGGGTGATGGGTCAAATGCAGAGGATAATTTCGCCACAATCATTGGCACTTTAACTTAACTTTAACGTTGAAACAACATGCTTTTCACAACCTTTAATCAATATCAGGTTGTGACGTTGATTGAATTTTGGTCATTTTCCCAACCAACAACGTGGAGCCAACATTGGACATCAACATTGTCTTAATTTACAAATACAATTATTTTGCTACGTTGTTTCAAAGTCACTTTTAAAGGACATGTATGTCTAATCAACGTTGTATCAATGTCTTGTGCCTGCTGGGTTACTTCAAACGTTGTGGTCAGGGGTACCAAAATGCTTTTATCAAGGGTCACTAAGCCTTTAGAGGTTTTTAATATTGGACTTCTTTGTAACATTTTAATGACAGAGACCCTTCCGGGTCCCCAGGACCAAACTGGAGTGGAGCCCTAAAGCATGGGTGTCAAACTCTGGCCCGCCGTGTAATTTAATTTGGCCCTTGAGGCAATATCAAATTAACATTAGAGCTGGCCCGCCGGTATTATACACAGTATCCACCGCTAATACTCATACTTGCCAACCCTCACGGTTTTCCCGGGAGACTCCCAAATTTCAGTGCCCCTCCCGAAAAACTCCCGGGGCAACCATTCCCCCGAATTTCTCCCGATTTCCACCCGGACAACATTATTGGGGGCGTGCCTTAAAGGCACTACCTTCAACGTCCTCTACAACCTGTCATCACGTCCGCTTTTCCTCCATGCAAACACCGTGCCGGCCCAGTCACGTAATATATGCGGCTTCTACACACTCATGAGTGAATGCAACGCATACTTGATCAACAGACATACAGGTCACACTGAGGGTGGCCGTATAAACAACTTTAACACTGTTACAAACATGCGCCACACTGTGAACCCACGCCAAACAAGAATGACAAACACATTTCGGGAGAACATCCGCAGCGTAACACAACATAAATACAGCAGAACCCCTTGCAGCACTAACTCTTCCGGCACGCTACAATACACAAACCCCGCCCCCGCCCACCAAGTTAATGTTGATATTTACCTCAGAAGGCTGCAAATAGAAAAGAGGCATTCAATTTTTTATTTAAATTGTATTTAATATACCGTTGATGTTTTTTCGTTTGTTTTTTGAAAGTTGATTTTGCACTATTAAGTTATATAAGCTTTGCTTGTTCCATATTCAGTGTTAAAGCAAATCAGTGTAGCAAACTGAGCAATAATTAACGTTTTATTCATGCACTTTCTCTTGCTACTTCAAGGCTTGAATGTTTGATTCATTCATTATTGTTATTTTATTTTCAAATGTATTATTAGCCTGTGGAAAAAGTTTATTTTGATATTTACCTCAGAAGCATACCTGCCAACTACTCCGGTTTTCCCGTAATTAGTACGGTTTTCATCAACCTATTCCGGGTTACGGTTGCAGTGATAAAAAATACGGTTTTTCATTAATTAAAAAAAAATATTTAAAAAAAAGTTTTATTCACGAAATCGCGTAACAACAATGACATTCGACCTGCTTCCCGTAACTTCCTATCGAGCCATTCCGCGAGGCTATTTATAGCACCGCTGCCAAGCACGAGGCACCTGTTGCCATTGTTTCCAAACGAGCGAACGATCATGGAATCAGCCGGAGAAAAATCGCAAACGAGTCTTAAACCGAAAAGAAAACTGCAGTCATTCCGTGAAGAATATTCAAAAGCCTATCCGGGAATAATTATCCGTTCCAAAAAGGGTGAAAACTACGCGAATTGCACCTTGTGCAGACAAGATTTTTCGATCGGACACGGAGGAATTAGCCATGTAAAAGACCACGTTGGGACAAAAAAACACAAGTCTAATGCCGTTGTTAGCGATACAAGTGGAAAACTTTCAACGTTTTTTGGATTTTAGCCACAAAAAGGTAATGACACCAATGTTATCTATTGGAATTGTTTAGTACTGTTATACTGTTAAAAGTGTTTATACTATTTATGCTTTCAAGTCCAAGTTGAAGAAATCTTGTTAAATGTTGACAGCATAACTACCAAAATACAGAAGTATGTCCTTAATATTTTTGCAGTGCTATTTCTGTTGAAAAGTTCAAATGATTACATTAGAGATGTGATGTGCCACTTTTCAAGTGTCTGATGGCTTCAATTAATTTTCATTCATTTTTCATATTTTGAATTCTTTTGAAAGGCTTACAAAAAAACTACATTTGAATTGTAATTCCATGCTATTGACAGGACTATTAATTTTAATGAAGTTAGCTTACCATGTTTACAGTATGATAATTGTGATAGAAATGTGAATTTTAGGCACAGAATATTTTTTACAATTGAACAAGGCAGTAGATTATACAAGCTTGGACAGAAAGTTAATAATGACACCAATTTTTTTTTTTTATGGAATTGTTTAGTACTGTTTTACCATTTGTTTACTGTAAAAAGTGTTTATACTTTCAATTAACAAATTGAAGTCTTGTGAAAGGTTGACAGGATAACTGGCATTAACTGTCAAAATAATTTCAAACTATTGAAGTTATCTTACAGAATAAACATGTCAATCAACCCATATGATTTTTGCTGTAATATTTTTGTTTTGAAAAGTCACTGTGACTGATAGAAAAGTGATGGTTTTAGCAACATTTTAACCTGTCTGAATGCTAATAATCATTTTGCGTCGGGGGGCGAAGCCTGAACCCCCCACCAGAACTTTGTCCTGGACCTACCGGGGCCTGCGGCCCCTGGACCCTGGCTACTAGGTTTTTCTGATTTCAAAAGTTGGCAGGTATGCAGAAGGCTGCAAATAGAAAAGAGGAAGTCAATTTTTATTTACATTTTATTTGATATGCCATTGATATTTTTTTTATTATTGTTATTATTATTTGAAACTTGATTTTGCATGTCACTATAAAGTTCTATAAGCCTTGCTTGTTCAATATTCAATGCAAAACTTGTTTGGGTCCCTATTAAAAGGTTCATTTGTTCAACCTTGGCCCACGGCTTTGTTCAGTTTTACATTTTGGCCCACTCTGTATTTGAGTTTGACACCCCTGCCCTAAAGGGTAAAAAAAATGTAAATATTTTTGAAAATGAAAAATATCAAAATGGCCCACGTATGCTTTTGATATTTTAGTGTGCGGCCCTCAGTGGCAAAGGTTTGGACACCCCTGCTCTAAGAGCATGCCTGGAGAGGTGAAATATTGACATCATTAGCTCTGGTGAAGAAATCCTGCAGCAACCGAGTGGATTTGGCATCAAGTTCCAAATGTCTTTTCTTGCCTGCCTTCTTCCAGGACATGGTTTGCACCAGGGAGTCTTCCCTGGCAGAGCGAGCACTGTCGGTTCTGACGCTTCTCTTGGACGGCAACAATGACTTTGAGGCGGACTTGTGTGCCAGTTTGAAAGCGGCCCTGCTACAGGTCTTGCAGAAAATCAGTGTCCAGACTATGGACCGTGGACATCATGCTAAAGAAGGTAGGAGGCACAGGGCCATCATGTCCTGTCAGTTCTCATCAAGCATGTGATGTACAGTACATATCTCAGCCCTTTCAGACACGTGGGATTAAGGGCTATATAAGTCAACTTTGATTGATTGACAAATCCACACATTCTCTGTTTAAAGTCAGCCTTCAAGGAGCAGTTGAAAGAAACAAGTCTGGGTATTGCTAATCAATGTATGTAGCCACCATGGTGAATGGAATAAAGAATACTCATAAAGGTGGCAGAGCCTGAGGCTGCAACAAACCTCTTCAAGTAAGGAAATAAAATAATGGCAGCCTGCTAACTCATGCTCGGAAGAATAAACATGTCGACCTTCTCGAAAGTGAGACAAAGCACGGATGCAGCTTAGTAGTGTCAATCACGCCACGGAAAAAGACTTCAAAAGCAACAAGTTTGAATAAGTCCTACACCAATTCATACTGAGATTAATTAGCTGTTGTTAACTCTTTATATTGCTTTTTAGATGTGTTTACTGAAGGATTTCATCTTGTGTGGCTTGGGATGTGTACCTTTCATATTTAAATAATACAGTACCTGGGAATCAATACCAGTACTGCACAGTACAATTTCTGAATTGATTAACGTGGACCCCGACTTAAACAAGTTGAAAAACTTATTGGGGTGTTAACATTTAGTGGTCAATTGTACGGAATATGTACTGAACTGTGCAATCTCATACTTGCCAACCTTGAGACCTCCGATTTCGGGAGGTGGGGGGCGTGGTCAGGGGTGGGGCAGGGGTGTGGTTAAGATATATATATATAAGAAATACTTGACTTTCAGTGAATTCTAGCTATATATATATATTTTTTTATTACATATACAGGTAAAAGCCAGTAAATTAGAATATTTTGAAAAACTTGATTTATTTCAGTAATTGCATTCAAAAGGTGTAACTTGTACATTATATTTATTCATTGCACACAGACTGATGCATTCAAATGTTTATTTCATTTAATTTTGATGATTTGAAGTGGCAACAAATGAAAATCCAAAATTCCGTGTGTCACAAAATTAGAATATTACTTAAGGCTAATACAAAAAAGGGATGTTTAGAAATGTTGGCCAACTGAAAAGTATGAAAATGAAAAATATGAGCATGTACAATACTCAATACTTGGTTGGAGCTCCTTTTGCCTCAATTACTGCGTTAATGCGGCGTGGCATGGAGTCGATGAGTTTCTGGCACTGCTCAGGTGTTATGAGAGCCCAGGTTGCTCTGATAGTGGCCTTCAACTCTTCTGCGTTTTTGGGTCTGGCATTCTGCATCTTCCTTTTCACAATACCCCACAGATTTTCTATGGGGCTAAGGTCAGGGGAGTTGGCGGGCCAATTTAGAACAGAAATACCATGGTCCGTAAACCAGGCACGGGTAGATTTTGCGCTGTGTGCAGGCGCCAAGTCCTGTTGGAACTTGAAATCTCCATCTCCATAGAGCAGGTCAGCAGCAGGAAGCATGAAGTGCTCTAAAACTTGCTGGTAGACGGCTGCGTTGACCCTGGATCTCAGGAAACAGAGTGGACCGACACCAGCAGATGACATGGCACCCCAAACCATCACTGATGGTGGAAACTTTACACTAGACTTCAGGCAACGTGGATCCTGTGCCTCTCCTGTCTTCCTCCAGACTCTGGGACCTCGATTTCCAAAGGAAATGCAACATGTGCATGGTTGGGTGATGGTTTGGGGTGCCATGTCATCTGCTGGTGTCGGTCCACTCTGTTTCCTGAGATCCAGGGTCAACGCAGCCGTCTACCAGCAAGTTTTAGAGCACTTCATGCTTCCTGCTGCTGACCTGCTCTATGGAGATGGAGATTTCAAGTTCCAACAGGACTTGGCGCCTGCACACAGCGCAAAATCTACCCGTGCCTGGTTTACGGACCATGGTATTTCTGTTCTAAATTGGCCCGCCAACTCCCCTGACCTTAGCCCCATAGAAAATCTGTGGGGTATTGTGAAAAGGAAGATGCAGAATGCCAGACCCAAAAACGCAGAAGAGTTGAAGGCCACTATCAGAGCAACCTGGGCTCTCATAACACCTGAGCAGTGCCAGAAACTCATCGACTCCATGCCACGCCGCATTAACGCAGTAATTGAGGCAAAAGGAGCTCCAACCAAGTATTGAGTATTGTACATGCTCATATTTTTCATTTTCATACTTTTCAGTTGGCCAACATTTCTAAAAATCCCTTTTTTGTATTAGCCTTAAGTAATATTCTAATTTTGTGACACACGGAATTTTGGATTTTCATTTGTTGCCACTTCAAATCATCAAAATTAAATGAAATAAACATTTGAATGCATCAGTCTGTGTGCAATGAATAAATATAATGTACAAGTTACACCTTTTGAATGCAATTACTGAAATAAATCAAGTTTTTCAAAATATTCTAATTTACTGGCTTTTACCTGTATGTGTATATATATATATATATATATATATATATATATATATATATATATATATATATATATATATATATATATATATATATATATATATATATATATATGTATACATATATATATATATATATATATATAAATAAATAAAAGAAATACTTGAATTTCAGTGTTCATTTATTTACACATTTACACACACATAACACTCATCTACTCATTGTTGAGTTAAGGGTTGAATTGTCCATCCTTGTTCTATTCTCTGTCACTATTTCAGAACACACCCATTATACAAATATACATTATAAAATCAATAAGAAAACGGGAGCTCTAATTTGGGAGTCTGAATTAGGATCAGAAGTTCCTACATAAACATTGCGCACTCACGTCGCCTTTTTGTATTGATTACTGCAGCTGTGCACTGGATTCATTCACAAATACAAACTACAACTCACAAACACTTTAGAGTTAGGCTCCACCATCAGAATGTGTACTTAAACTTATAAAGATCACATGGATATTATTCAGTGAGTTGATTCACCAAAACTAACCTGTTATACAGGAGGAAAAAGCACACAGGACGTTTCAATTGTTCACAGACTGGTCGCTCTCATCAGAATGACAAGACACTTCCGGTCTGCAGGTGATAGCATTCAATTGGGAAGAAACGCCCTACTGCCCCCTACTGACCAATGTGAATACTGATAAATGTGTAATGACAGCTCCAAAAACGAATTCAAACCACAAAATAAAATAAATAAATCAACACAAAAATGTGACACATTATGGGTGGGTCACATATGCATGTACAGTAGATGGCAGTATTGTCCTGTTTAAAAGTGTCACAACATTGCTGTTTACGGCAGACGAACTGCTTTACGGTAGACGAAAATTTGACTGCTGTTGTTGTGTGTTGTTACCGCGCTGGGAGGACGTTAATGAAACTGCCTAACAATAAACACACATAAGAAACCAAGAACTCGCCCTCCATCATTAGCTGTTTATATGGTGGGAAAGCGGACGTGAGAACAGGCTGTCAACACGTCACTCAGGTCCGTATGGAGGGGGCGTGGCCTCCAGCTCCGCCTGAATTTTGGGAGATTTTCGGGAGAAAATTTGTCCCGGGAGATTTTCGGGAGAGGCGCTGAATTTCGGGAGTCTCCCGGAAAATCCGGGAGGGTTGGCAAGTGTGCAATCTACTAATAAAAGTTTCAATCAATCAATCAATCAATGATACTTTTGTGTGTGTGGTAATAAACGTTAATTGTTTCATAATAAAATCTTGTTTTTTTAAATGTAATATTTAGGAATGAGCAGATTATGATAACTGCTGTACAGTTGTTATAGCTTGTGTTCAGATTCCAATTTGCCAGTTTATATGACAGACTTTGCATGTATAGGCTGCGGTGTCTGGCCGAGCCAGGAAGTAGTCTTTGCCATAATGCGGAATATGACAGACCTACAAAGTGTTTATACTGTAACTAGCTGGTTGATTGAAACGTGCATTTTAGTTTAAGTTTTTATTACCAAATCTGGAGGTGTTGAAAACGGCGTGTAAAATCGCTGATGCTAGTCAGTAGCATGTAAATTAGCAGTGAGCTAGCGCATTTTGCAAACGTGGAGCCTTACTTTGTGTTTGAGCTTTTTTGGCGTTGAAAATTGCAACATTACCTGCTCGCAGAAATGCTTGAGTTCTTGTTTCCTCGCCAAGTGTTTGTTTAATCTGCAACCAGCCGTGCCATCGTGAGCAACAAAGGTATTGAAATATGACGCCACGTGGATGGATATACCCTGTAGTACCAACAGAATAAGTACCAACTAGGCTTGTACGGTATACCAGTACGAGTATAGTATCGCGATACTGATTCATTGATTGAAACTTTTATTAGTAGATTGCACAGTACAGTTCATATTCCCTACAATTGACCACTAAATGGTAACACCCCAATAAGTTTTTACACTTGTTTTAGTCGGGGTCCACTTTAATCAATTCATGGTAGTAATGAATTGTACTAATTAATCAAAAACGGTACTATACTTTGTTTGAAAAGTACCAGTTCCCAATTTTTTACCGGGCATGACAAAATGCCGTCACATCATGACATGTTGGGCAGCGCAAACACACACAGAGTACTTACAAGCAGACACAGTGTGTAGACAGAAAAGGGAGAATGGACGCATTTTGGTGTAAAAAGTAGAGATAAAGGTGAAGTTATAACACTAAAACACCCTCAGGAAGAGCTGCTTTAAGACATGGCTAGCTAGCTAGCATCTAACATCCATCCACAGTGTTTTAGCTACTTCTAAATCACTAATCCTTGTCTCCATGGCGACAAATCAAGTGAGTTTCTTACAGGTATCATTATCACTGGAGGACGAGGAATAGCTAAACATGCTTCACTACACACCGTAGCTCACCAAATGTAAACAAATACCATGGGTGGATCTACTCCTGACATCCACTGTAATGATACCAAGTGCAATAGCATAGCTAGTCGATATATATTTTTTATAGTCACAAAATCTTTTTTCCTTTTTTTAAAATTCGTATTATGTTTATAAAGTCAGTAAATAGTGTATGTGCCTGGACACATGAGGACTTTGAATATGACCAATGTATGATCCTGTAACTACTTGGTATCGCATCGATACCTAAATGTGTAGTATCATCCAAAACTAATGTCAAGTATCAAAGAGGAGAAGAATAAGTGATTATTACATTTTAACAGAAGTGTAGATAGAACATGTTGAAACAGAAATTAAGCAGATATTAACAGTAAATGAACAAGTAGGTTAATAATAAATTGTTACAGTTTGTCCTTCCTAATTTTAACAAAATTATAGGTGTATAAATGACACAATATGTTACTGCATAGACTAATTAGGAGTCTTTGTTTGTTTACTTACTACTAAAAGACAAGTTGTCTAGTATGTTCACTATTTTATTTAAGGACTAAATTGCAATAATAATCATATGTTTCATGTACCCTAAGATTTTTTGTTACAATAAAGCCAATAATTACATTTTTGTGGTCCCCTTTATTTAGAAAAGTATCAATTTTGGTACTGGTAAAGTTACCACAATATTAGTATCGGGACAACCCTAGTACCAACTAGAGATGCGCGGTTTGCGGGCACAACCGCGGAGTCCGCGGATTATCCGCGGATCGGGCTGATGAAATTAAAAAAAATTAGATTTTATCCGCGGGTCGGGTCGGGTCGGGCGGTTGAAATAAAAAAAAATTAGATTTTAAATAGATTCAGGCGGGTGGCAGTTAAACCAATTGGTAAATATATATACATAGTTAAATGTTGTTACCCACATACGAAAAACGAGCAGGCACCTGCAGCATATGCCACAACAGAAGAAGAAGAAAAAAAAGAGATGGACACTTTTACGGAGCGGAGAAGGCCCCCGATGCCTCGCCGGGGTCCGGGACCGAGGCCCCTTCCCCCTAGAGGGCCCCACCGGGAGCCGTAGCTGAGGCGATCCGCGAGAAGGGCCCGACGCACGTCCAGGGTCACCACCGCACCGACACCCCGCCTCGTCCGCCTTCGCCGCGGCCGGCGTCACGCGCAGCAGGTAAGCAGCTTACCTGCCCGCCACCCCCGTGGCCGGGGGCTCGTAACAGGGGTCACTCCGCGCGCTCCGCCCGCGCAGCTTACCTGCCCGCCACCCCTGTTGCCGGGGGCGTGTAACAGGGGTCACTCCGCGCGCAGTGCGCTCACGAAAGGGGTGGGGCTCACCCTGGTTGATATAGACAGCAGGACGGTGGCCATGGAAGTCGGAACCTGCTAAGGAGTGTGTAACAACCCACCTGCTGAATCAACTAGCCCTGAAAATGGATGGCGCTGGAGCGTCGGGCCCATACCCGGCCGTCGCCGGCAGCGAGACGCGCTTGGAGGTGCGCTCAGCGCGGCTCCCATATGATTGCGCACTGGTGTGCGTCTGGGTCGTGACAGCGTGGCACGCGAATGTCTGTGCTGCATTGGATCAGTCTCCTTTCTTTAACAGGCAAAAGCTTTATAACCTCACTAATGCCTTGCATCGTCTATATTAGATATATAACAACGGGCGGGTGCGGTTCTGATCAAATGTTACATCGGGTGGATGGCGGATGGTTGACGACTTTCTGATGCGGTTGCGGATTAAATAATTGCCTATCCGCGCATCTCTAGTACCAACCTATAAAAGTAGCGAATTCGGTACCCATCCTTATGTATGGCTCCATGTGCTTACCTTCTTTCCCAATATAAAATAGGTAAGTGTACATTTGTGCATCCACTGTTCACTGGAGTGTTGAGTCAAACGTGTCTTCATGCCTTCAAAGACAGTGTAACCTCTCTTGTGTGTGTCATATTTGTTGACACCTTTCTATGGTTTGTGATCAATGTTTTTTGCAATAGTTTGACAGATGAGAGTCCCTGTAATGTAAATACAACTGGCAATGAAAACATTGCAGGGTCATCTCATACACTGCAGCAGACAACTGGTTATTTACCGAGAGACTCGTAATAATCATCAAAATGTGTCACGCTTTTGTAGTGAATTCACTCCCGCTGGTGCTGCGGCTGCTCAGTGTCACTCATACCAGCGAGGAGCCACTTTCACCCCGCTGCAGCAAGATGGACGGCGTGCACTTCAAGCTGCTCTACCATGGTGAGGTCAGAGCAGGGCCACTGAGCTCAGTATAATCATGTCTGCACTATTTGCATGTCCCTGAGTAGTCAACAGCAACATTTGACAGGACAGCAGTCAGCCTGTGTTGCACACAAATATGTGCTTGACAGATCAGCAGAATATCATGACAGGTAACACCCGCTTGCACAGGCTTTAACACTGTTAGGTGGTTTAGTCTTACCCCGGGATGAAAGGACTTGGTGGCAGGTTGCTTCAATAAAGTCTTTAATTAACAAAAGATAAGCTCCCACAGAGCGGCACGACACACAAAGAGGTAAAGTCGCAAAATAAAAAAAGAGGCCTACTTTTTGGAATTTTGCCTATTATTGACAATCCTTATGTGAGACAAAAACACAAATGTCTTTCTGTTTTATGTGCGGCCTAAATCATAGAAAACTGCTGGCAAAATGTGGCTAACAATGCAGGTAACCTAGTAAGTGGCCTAGTGGTTAGAGCAGGGGTCGGCAACCCGCGGCTCTTAGACCACTCTGATGCGGCTCAGCTGCATTCTTGCCAACCCTCCCGATTTTTCCGGGAGACTTCCGGATTTCACTGCCTCTCCCAGGGCAAACATTCTCCAATTTTCACCCGGACAACAAAATTGAGGGCGTGCCGTGATGGCACTGCATTTTGCGTCCTCTACAACCTGTCGTCGCGTCCGCTTTTTCACCTAAGAAACAGCGTGCCGGCGCAGTCACATTTTGTATGCGGCGTCTGCTCACACACTAAGTGACAGCAAGGCATACTTGTTCAACAGCCATACAGAACACACTGACGGTGGCCGTGTAAACAACTATAACACTCTTACTAATATGCGCCACACTGTGAACCCACACCAAACAAGAATGACAAACACATTTCGGGAGAACATCCGCACCGTAACACAACATAAACACAACAGAACAAATACCCAGAATCCCATGCATCCCTAACTCATACCTGCCAACTACTCCGGTTTTCCCGTAATTAATACGGTTTTCATCAACCTATTCCGGGTTACGGTTGCAGTGATAAAAAATACGGTTTTTCATTCATTAAAAATTATTTTATTTTTTTTAAGTTTTATTCACGAAATCGCGTAACAACAATGACAATCGACACTGCTTCCCGTAACTTCCTATCGAGCCATTCCGAATGCTATGCGCGAGGCTATTTATAGCACCGCTGCCAAGCACGAGGCACCAGTTGCCATTGTTTCCAAACGAGCGAACGATCATGGAATCAGCCGGAGAAAAATCGCAAACGAGTCTTAAACCGAAAAGAAAACTGCAGTCATTCCGTGAAGAATATTCAAAAGCCTATCCGGGAATAATTATCCGTTCCAAAAAGGGTGAAAACTACGCGAATTGCACCATGTGCAGACAAGATTTTTCGATCGGACACGGAGGAATTAGCGATGTAAAAGACCACGTTGGGACAAAAAAACACAAGTCTAATGCCGTTGCTACATTTGGATTTTAGCCACAAAAAGGTAATGACACCAATGTTATCTATTGGAATTGTTTAGTACTGTTATACTGTTAAAAGTGTTTATACTATTTATGCTTTCAAGTCCAAGTTGAAGAAATCTTGTTAAATGTTGACAGCATAACTACCAAAATACAGAAGTATGTCCTTAATATTTTTGCAGTGCTATTTCTGTTGAAAAGTTCAAATGATTACATTAGAGATGTGATGTGCCACTTTTCAAGTGTCTGATGGCTTCAATTCATTTTCATGAATTTTTCATATTTTGAATTCTTTTGAAAGGCTTACAAAAAAACTACATTTGAATTGTAATTCCATGCTATTGACAGGACTATTAATTTTAATGAAGTTAGCTTACCATGTTTACAGTATGATAATTGTGATAGAAATGTGAATTTTAGGCACAGAATATTTTTTACAATTGAACAAGGCAGTAGATTATACAAGCTTGGACAGAAAGTTAATAATGACACCAATTTTTTTTTTAATGGAATTGTTTAGTACTGTTTTACCATTTGTTTACTGTAAAAAGTGTTTATACTTTCAATGAACAAATTGAAGTCTTGTGAAAGGTTGACAGGATAACTGGCATTAACTGTCAAAATAATTTCAAACTATTGAAGTTAGCTTACAGAATAAACATGTCAATCAACCCATATGATTTTTGCCGTAATATTTTTGTTTTGAAAAGTCACTGTGACTGATAGAAAAGTGATGGTTTTAGCAACATTTTAACCTGTCTGAATGCAATCAATTATTTTGCTACATTACACACCCTGCTACCACCAAACCCCGCCCACCTCAATCTACGCACGGGGGGTGGGGGGTGGGGGGGGGGTGTTGTTGATGTGTGGGGGGGCAGGGTTGGGGTGGCGGGCTTTGGTGGTAGCGGGGGTGCATAAAGTAGCCCGGAAGAGTTAGGGATGCATGGGATTCTGGGTATTTGTTCTGTTGTGTTACGGTGCGGATGTTCTCCCGAAATGTGTTTGTCATTCTTGTTTTGGTGTGGGTTCACAGTGTGGCGCATATTAGTAAGAGTGTTAAAGTTGTTTATATCGCCACCCTCAGTGTGATCTGTATGGCTGTTAACCAAGTATGAATTGCATTCACGTATGTGTGTCTGCAGAAGCCTCATATAACATGTAACTGGGCTGGCAAGCTGTTTGTTCAAGCTGTAGAGGGCGCTAAAGGTAGTGACATCACGGCACGCCCTTATTATTGTTGTTTGGGTGAAAATCAGCATACATTCAAGAGAATAGTTTCCCTGAAATTCTGGAGTCTACCGGAAAAATCGGGAGGGTTGGCAAGTGTGACGCTGTCAAGTGCCCTTCATATAAAACTGGCGGGCCGCACTAACATCACATTTCCATATTAAGGTGCGGGCCCCTGGTTTATACATAGCACAAAGCAAAAAAAAAACTTTGTATGTAGTGTTATTTCATTTTAAATTTCAAAAGAGTTTTGTGGCTCCCATTGTTTTCTTTAATTTGTGGAAACGGGTCAAAATGGCTCTTTGAGTGGTAAAGGTTGCCGACCCCTGGGTTAGAGTGTCTGCCCTGAGATGGGTAGGTCGTGAGTTCAAACCCCGGCCGAGTCATACCAAAGACTATAAAAATGGGAGCTATTACCTCCCTGCTTGGCACTCAGCATCAAGGGTTGGAATTGGGGGTTAAATCACCAAAAATGATTCCCGGGCGCGGCCACCACTGCTGCTCACTGCTCCCCTCACCTCCCATGGGGTGATCAATGGTGATGGGTCAAATGCAGAAAATAATTTCGCCACACCTCGTGTGTGTGTGTGTGACTATCATTGCTACTTTAACTTTAACTTTTAAGGTAATGGGGATAGGATCTAATCCGCCTACAAGCCTCTATAAAAACATCCTAAATTGTTGTATATACCGCTACATGGTGTAAGTGTCACGACTTGATCTTGGGAGTTTGCTTTTCCAGGATGCAACGGAAAGTTGGCACGGGCGAGACGGGAATTAAGGTACATGATTTATTTATTAACTATAAATACAAAAAAGGATCAAACAAAAGGCGCGCACAGTGGCGGAGAATAAACTATGAACAATTAAACAAAACTTGCAAACTATGGCTTGAATAAAGAAAACTTACTTGGCATGGACAAAAAAGGAGCAGAGTGAACATGGACATGAAAAAATGGACAGAGCATAAATGTGGTGTGAGGTCGTCAGCAAGACAAACTGAAAAACACTGAACTTAAATACTACAGACATGATTAACGAAAACAGGTGCGTGACTCAAGACGTGAAACAGGTGCGTGACGTGACAGGTGAAAACTAATGGGTTGCTATGGTGACAATCAAGAGTGCACAATGAGTCCAAACGTGGAACAGGTGAAACTAATGGGTAATCATGCAAACAAGACAAGGGAGTGAAAAGCCAGAAACCAAAGATTCCTATAACTAAACAAAAACATGACTTAAAACAAAAACATGATTACACAGACATGACAGTAAGGACCGTATTTTCCAGACTATAGAGCGCACCGGTACATAAGCCGCAGCTAATAAATATTTTTCCATATATTAGCCACACCGGACTGACTATAAGCCGCAGATATACATGTTGTGAAATGAGTTATTTATACAGAAATATTGTAAATGTTTATTTACATACCTTAATAGTTTCCAAACGGTGTCTGTAACACGGCAAGTTTGTGGTTAAAAGCTCGCACATACTTGCCACGATGCTACTGATTTTCAACAAGTGAATGTTTAATTGTAGTCGGAGAAAAGTTGCATGATTTCCCAGTCATTTCCATTACACTGGTGAAACTCATGTCAGACGTTTAGCATCAAATGTGAAACTAGTATGTGATATTACCTTATTATATGCAAAGTGAGATTATAATTGTGATGATCATGGACTTACAGCTTTTGAAGACCCCAGATTTTCAATTCAAGGGTGTTGTTGCGTTCTGGACCAGTTGTTCCTCCCAGGGAATTCAAGTCACAATTCGCTCCCAAGCTCTCTACGACACTTAAAGCTGAGTTGAAAAACCACCAGAGACAGAATAGGTATTTTGTTGTATATTTTCAAAGCTTTGCCAATATACATTTTGAGACCAGTCTAACCCTAGAACATTCTATTGCGCCTCCCAAAATGGTCTGTCTTCCCAACGCCAAAAACCCCTCTTTCCTTTCCCCTCCCTAGCCATAATACAAGCACAACGTCTCCCTAGCCATAATACATTCCAAAGAACTCAAGGTTAACACACACAGTTTACTTGCTGACAGAGCATCAAGAGAAGAAATGGAAAACACGAGCTGTTTTCAAATATGACTAAGAAATGAAAGAAGTACAACTTAAATTCGGATATATGTAAATATCTGCCTCCGACAGTGTCATAAACTGTAAGCCATAATTAAATCAAAATAAGGCTTGAAATATCTCGTGTTGCATGTTATGTATTTGATAGTTTCATCTTGTCAATCTAAACAAACCATTCTAATATTTTAAGTGTCACCAGTATGTTTTCCACGTTTTAAAAATGTTAATATAAATGTTACATTCTTGAGTAATTTTCACGTTTCATTTTGTTAAATTCTACAGAATATTTATTTCTTATTTATTTTTAAAATGTTTTTATTTTCTATGCTATTTGCCGCTTAAAACCTCATCGTTAGCTTTCTAAGGTCATGTTAGCTGTAAACTAACCACAATTGATGCTAATCTACCTTTTTGTTCTCTTTTTTTCCCAAATAAGAATCGATAAGAGAACCGTTAAGGGAGCGAATCTTTAAGCAGAATCGAAAGTGGGATTGGAACCGGAAAAATCTTATCAATTTCCATCCTTATAACCAGAACCTTATCTTTTTTCAACCTAAATATACAGATGCTGAGCTACAGGTTTTAGAAGCTGGGAGCTGACCAGATAAACTGTCCAAAAGTCCAAACTAATTGTATGACATAAGTGAAGTCTGGCCCTGTATTCATTTATAAAGCTATTTCAGTTCCATAAAGTTACTCTATTTCCCTCGCCTTTATCATTCAATTTGCTGTGGTGCTCTAGAATCATTGCTACATTTTCATTGGCATATTGAAGACGTGTTTAGTTAGTATGGTCGCTAAAACCAGTGACCAGCAAGTCCCCCGGCGTTTATCTTAGTGGATGAAAGGTACTAAACCGTTAGATAAAAGTGCCTTGATGTTAAAATCCCATCACTAGTGATGGGTTGATGAGGCGTCATGAAGCGTTTCGACACATTGCAAAACTGTATTGATACTGTGTCGATACTGTGTCACTAAATACTGACATCTGCTGGACATTAAAAATCCCTACAGGCAACCTATGGACCGACTCAACTTACACTGATTTGATGCCCTAGTACAGGGGTCACCAACCTTTTTGAAACCAAAAACTACTTCTTGGGTACTGATTAATGCGAAGGGCTACCAGTTTGATACACACTTAAATAAATAAATATATTGTCATTTGTAAGTTACACGTAAGTGTGATTTAAACAAGAATAGCTAAATAAATAAATTTATATATATAAAAAAATGGGTATTTCTGTCTGTCATTCCGTCGTACATTTTTTTTTCCTTTTACGGAAGGTTTTTTGTAGAGAATAAATGATGAAAAAAACACTTAATTGAACGGTTTAAAAAAGGAGAAAACACGAAAAAAATTAAAATAAAATTTTGAAACATAGTTTATCTTCAATTTCGACTCTTTAAAATTCAAAATTCAACCGACAAAAAGAAGAGAAAAACTAGCTAATTTGAATCTTTTTGAAAAAATTAAAAAAATAATTTATGGAACATCATTAGTATTTTTTCCTGATTAAGATACATTTTAGAATTTTGATGACATGTTTTAAATTGGTTAAAATCCAATCTGCACTTTGTTAGAATATTTAACAAATTGGACCAAGCTATATTTCTAACAAAGACAAATCAGTATTTCTTCTAGATTTTCCAGAACACCATTTTTAAAAGAAATTCAAACTACTTTGAAATAAGATTTAAATTTGATTCTACAGATTTTCTAGATTTGCCAGAATATTTTTTTTTAATTTTAATCATAGTAAGTTTGAAGAAATATTTCACAAATATTCTTTGTCAAAAAACCAGAAGCTAAAATATTTATTATTCTTTACAATAATAATAAAAAAATGTTTTACTTGAACATTGATTTAAATTGTCAGGAAAGAAGAGGAAGCAATTTAAAAGGTAAAAAGGTATATTTGTTTAAAAATCCTAAAATCATTTTTAAGGTTGTATTTTTTCTCTAAAATTGTATTTCTAAAAGTAATAAGAAGCAAAGTAAAAAATAAATGAATTTATTTAAACAAGTGAAGACCCATCCATCCATCCATTTTCTACCGCTTATTCCAAGTGAAGACCAAGTCTTTAAAATATTTTCTTGGATTTTCAAATTCTATTTGAGTTTTGTCTCTTTTAGAATTAAAAATGTCGAGCAAAGCGAGACCAGCTTGCTAGTAAATAAATACAATTTAAAAAATAGAGGCAGCTCACTGGTAAGTGCTGCTCTTTGAGCTATTTTTAGAACAGGCGAGCGGGCGACTGATCTGGTCCTTACGGGCTACCTGGTGACCGCGGGCACCGCGTTGGTGACCCCTGCCCTAGTATATACAATAATATAAACCAAGTCATTGTATTTCGTTCAGGATTATTTCATATCTTCATTTAAATAAAAATATATTTTTTATCTTTTTTAGATACAGTCAATAAATAATGTGAACATGTATCATAACATGGAAATCTAAGAGTACGTTTTGTGGATGATTGTGGACTGGGAATTGTTTTAATTTTATTTTTTTACACATTTTTATTAAAAAAATAAATAAAATAAAAAAATCCGACGTATTACATTTTAGACGATTTCTCTTAGTTATTATTTATCGGGCTGTAGAAAAGAGCCGCTCACAGGGCACAGAGGAGGCGACACAGTTGGCGTATCGGTCACGTGACCAAAACAGCTCATGATCGGTCACGTGACTTTCTAAAAGCGGTACGCGCACCGACACAGGGTTTCGCTCTATGAGCTCGACGCATGCGCCGATGCATCGGTGTTGCCGGACCCATCACTACCCATCACTATTACAGTACTTTGCTTTGGACCATGCGTGCATTAGAGAAGCTTTAATCCTGTTACCTTTTCCAGCTTGTCAATTCTTGACATTAATGAATTGAGTCCTTACCAGTCAGAGGAGTGAAGTACATTTTGTCACAGTTAGTCATAGAAGCATCAGGTCCTGATTGTGCGTGTATGTGCGTGTGAGTGAGTAACATTGCAGGCCGGCTGAGTGCGTCCAACACCGAGAGTCTGCTGCCCGCCCTCAGCTACCTGCACTGCCACCTGACCCTCTCTCCTGCATACTGCACTGACACAGGTTTGACACGCCTTCCTCCTCCACATGCAAGACCATTCCATCACGTACTCCGTACGCTCCACTTCAACCGCTATCTGGGAATGGCTTTGGCATGTATGAGTCCGGGTCATTGACATAGAGAAGAATAATTACAGGTGGAACCTTTGGGCACCTCACGATTCTATTACGATTCAGGAGCTACGATCCGATTAAAAATAGATTTTTGATGCATCTTTGTAGATTTATGCGGCTTTACATTTCTTTTCGTTTCACTAAAAAAGTATTCGCCACTTGGAACTTTTAAAAACACTGCATTTGTAATAAACGGTTTTCCCATTAAACGTATTGAAGTAATGACAATGTGTGCAAAACTGGAACATAAGTGCCCTATGATAAAGGAGCTGGTCGGACCTCTCGGTATGGTGGCTCGCTGTGGTCAGTCAAATCTTAAAACTTTCTGCATAACTTTATTTATGTCAAGACTTGGTCCGGGGTGTGTGCTTTTCCAGGATGCAACGGAAAGTTGGCTCGTGCGAGACGGGAATGAAGGTACATGATTTATTATTATCAAAAAAAGGAATAAATGAAAGCGCGCACAGTGGCGGAGAATAAACTATAAAACCAAAAGACTATAGCAAAAAAGTACAAACAAAAAACACGCACAATGGCGGAGAACAAACTATGAAACCAAAAAGACTATAAATATGAAACAAAAACTTACTTGGCTTGGACAAAAGTAGTTGCTTGAGGAATTGACATGAAAAGAAGTATCAGGCATGAACAGAGCATAAATGTGTTGGGGTCGTCAGGACGAACAACAGAAAATGAATGAACTTAAATACTATGGACATGATTAGTGAAAGCAGGTGCGTGACTCAAAACGTGAAACAGGTGCGTGACGTGACAGGTGAAAACTAATGGTTGCTATGGTAACCAGACAAGGGAGTGAAAAGACAGAAACTAAACAAAACATGACTTAAAACAAAACATGATAATACAGACATGACAATTTACAATGAATAAATAAATATTGTTGATTTTTATTAATCGTCCGGATTGTGATGCATCTAAAAATCGGTTATTTCCCCCACCTCAATTAATAATCATATTATTATTGTTAATTATTGTTTTGCTAGTCGTTTTCTCACATTTATCCAGAGCTGGCCTGGGCAATTATTTTGACTCAGGGGGCCAAATTTCGAGAAAAAAATGTGTCTGGGAGGCCGGTATATTTATTTTTAGGAACACTAATACAAAACCCATACTTGCCAACCCTCCCGAATTTTCCGTGAGACTCCCGAAATTCAGCGCCTCTCCCGAAAACCTCCCGGGACAAATATTCTCCCGGAAATCTCCCGATTTTCAGCCGGAGCTGGAGGCCACGCCCCCTCCAGCTCCATGCAGACCTGAATGAGGACATTCTTTTTTCAGGACGGGAGGACAACAGGGTGACAAGAACTAAATCATCCAGACAAGAGATAAATTGTATTATTATGTTTATCTTACCTAAAAATAAATATATTTATTAATTTAAAAAAAAAAAAACAACGAAATAAATTTTTACTATATTTTGCTAAAACATCAAAATTAATTGTATTTTTATTTGTATTTTTTCTGACTCCTTATTACATCCAGGCATTAGAATTATACATTAAAATAAACATATTTGAAATAATTAATTTTAAATTATCATAATAATTCATTTAAAATGACCATATTTAATTATTAAAATAATTGCTTGTTTATCAACAACTTTAGCATTTTATTCATTACATTTTGAAGCTCTCAGAAGCCAAGTTATGTTATATTCCTTAATATTTATTTATGCAAGTTTGAAGTATCAATTATCTAAACACAGTTTTATTTGCATAGGATGTAGATATATATATATATATATATATATATATATATATATATATATATATATATATATATACAAACATATATATATATATGTATATATATATATATATATATGTATATGTAATGTATATGTATGAAATACTTGACTTGGTGAATTCTAGCTCTCAATATACGCCTCCCCTCTTAACCACGCCCCCAACCACGCCCTGCCCCACCCCCGACCACGGCCCCACCTCCCGAAATCGGAGGTCTCAAGGTTGGCAAGTATGACAAAACCTCACAATAATGCCTTATTGAATGCTAAAAACGTTAAAAAACGGAATGGAATTTTACATTTTCTACTGAATGAGACACACAGAATGTACATGAAAATAAAGAATGTGGGATTTACTACAAGGATAAAACACTGAATATTGAGAACATATGAACGTCACACCCCCTCTCCATCCACATATTTTACAATCCCTCGCCCCTTCTGGAGCCAGGCCCGGAGGTGGGGCACGATGGCAAGCGCCTGGTGGCCGGGCCTGTCCCCATGGGGCACAGCCCGAAGAGGCAACGTGGTTCCCCCCTCCAATAGGCTCACCACCCATAGCAGGGGCCAAAGAGGTCGGGTGCGACGTGAGCTGGGCGGCAGCCGAAGGCAGGGCACTGGGCGGTCTGATCCTCGTAGGAGGCCATGGGGAAGACCCAGGGCACGTTGGGAAGACTATGTCTCCCGGCTGGCCTGGGAACGCCTCGGGATCCCCCGGTAGGAGCTGGACCAAGTGGCTGGGGAGAGGGAAGTCTGGGCTTCCCTGCTTAGGCTGCTGCCCCCGCGACCCGACCTCAGATAAGCGTAAGAAGATGGATGGATGGATGAATAGTCATGTTACACTCTGCAAAGGTTGAATAATGAATAAGTGAGTGGGTTCTACATGGGCCAGGCAGTAACACACACACTTGCTGACACCTTCTCCTCCCCAGCTGTCTCCATGCTGCTCTCTAACTGTGGGCTGATGGAGCAGCTTCAGACAGTCCTGTCTTCCTCCTCCTCCTCTTCCTCCGCCTTGCTGTGTGTCAGTCATCTCCTCCTGTCCTCGCTCATCACCCTGCAGCACGTGCACGCCTCACAGGTATGCCACATGTGCAGTCTGCACACCGTCAAGGGCAGGTACGACACAAAAGAGCTTAATGGAGATAAAAACACTGTACTTTCATCTTAGTGCTCAGCTTCCACTGCTGCAGATGATACAATATTACTAGCAATAAACATTTGGTCCAAAGCTTTTTTCTCATCTGAGTCACCCAACATTCTATTGTTTGCTTTCCTCTCTCTCTCTCTCTCTCCATTCTTAAAGGTTCACAAAAGCCTCAGTTGGAGCCTGGACAGAAGTGTGCAGAGAATCCTTATTCAGAAAAGAAACACAGACAATCTCTTGCTCGGTAACAAAACCTACTCTGTATATGACAGTTATTGTTCAAAGTACGTCGTTCTCAGACAGCAAATGTAAATCATTGAATGAACATATAATTGCCAGTGTCATAAGTCCCGCTTGTCAACACTTTGCATTTCACAATATGGGAAATGTCCTGGGGAAATGGGTAAAAATAAGGGATTTTCATTTGCATGACAAATCGCTGTTAGCCTCTTATGCTTTTTTTTTCTTTCTCTTTGCTATTTGAGCTTATTGGACCCTAATTAGAATAAAAACTAATAATCATCTTTTGATGATTCTTAGTCCATAAGTACACAAACGTGTACTTCATGTTTAGCATACTTGCCAACCCTCCCGGATTTTCCGGGAGACTCCCGAAATTCAGCGCCTCTCCCGAAAACCTCCCGGGACAAATTTTCTCAGGTCCTCCACAATATAAAAAAGCGTACCTGCCCAATGACGTTATAACTATAGAATGATGGATGGCGAGTTCTTGGTTTCTTATGTGGGTTTATTGTTAGGCAGTTTCATTAACGTCCTCCCAGCGTGGCAACAACACACAACAACAGCAGTCACTTTTTTGTATACCGTAAAGCAGTTTGTCTGCCGTAAACACCAATGTTGTGACACTCTTAAACAGGACAATACTGCCATCTAGTGCATTTGATGAAAGCACTTTTGTGCGTGCCACACAGCAATGCATCATCAGAGAGGGCGTTCAGCATGGTTCGAAAAATAGTGACAGAGAATAGAACAAGGATGGACAATTCAACCCTTAACTCAACAATGAGTAGATGAGTGTTATGTCTGTGTATGTGTAAATAAATGAACACTGAAATTCAAGTATTTATTTTATATATATATATATATATATATATATATATATATATAATAAAAAAAAAAAATATATATATATATATATATAGCTAGAATTCACTGAACGTCAAGTATTTCTTATATATATATATATACATATATATATGTATATATATATATATATATATATATATGTATATATATATATATATATATATATATATATTAGAGATGCGCGGTTTGCGGGCACAACCGCGGAGTCCGCGGATTATCCGCGGATCGGGCGGATGAAATAAAAAAAAATTAGATTTTATCCGCGGGTCGGGTCGGGCGGTTGAAATAAAAAAAAAAAAGATTTTAAATAGATTCAGGCGGGTGGCAGTTAAACCAATTCGGAAATATATATACATAGTTAAATGTTGTTACCCATATACGAAAAACGAGCAGGCACCTGCAGCATATGCCACAACAGAAGAAAAAAAAAAGAAGAGATGGACACTTTTACGGAGCGGAGAAGGGACGCCTCGCCGAGAGGGCCCCACCGGGAGCCGTAGCTGAGGCGATCCGCGAGAAGGGCCCGACGCACGTCCAGGGTCACCACCGCGCCCTGGGTCACCACCGCGCCCTGGGTCACCACCGCGCCCAGCGCACCGACACCCCGCCTCGTCCGCCTTCGCCGCGGCCGGCGTCACGCGCAGCAGGTAAGCAGCTTACCTGCCCGCCACCTCTGTTGCCGGGGGCGCGTAACAGGGGTCACTCCGCGCGCAGTGCGCTCACGAAAGGGGTGGGGCTCACCCTGGTTGATATAGACAGCAGGACGGTGGCCATGGAAGTCGGAACCCGCTAAGGAGTGTGTAACAACCCACCTGCCGAATCAACTAGCCCTGAAAATGGATGGCACTGGAGCGTCGGGCCCATATACCCGGCCGTCGCCGGCAGCGAGACACGCTTGGAGGTGCGCTCAGCGCGGCTCCCATATGATTGCGCACTGGTGTGCGTCTGGGTCGTGACAGCGTGGCACGCGAATGTCTGTGCTGCATTGGATCAGTCTCCTTTCTTTAACAGGCAAAAGCTTTATAACCTCACTAATGCCTTGCATCGTCTATATTAGATATATAACAACGGGCGGGTGCGGGCGGATGCGGTTCTGATTAAATATTAGACGGGTGGATGGCGGATGGTTGACGACTTTCTGATGCGGTTGCGGATGAAATAATTGCCTATCCGCGCATCTCTAATATATATATATATATATATATATATATATATATATATATGAAATACTTGACTTGGTGAATTCTAGCTGTAAATATACTCCTCCCCTTTAGCCACGCCCCCAACCACGCCCCCTTCCCACCCCGACCACCCCCACTCCCTCCCCCCACCTCCCGAAATTGGAGGTCTCAAGGTTGGCAAGTATGTGTTTAGTGACATGCAAATTCTTATATTTCCAAATTCCATTGTATTATATACTCTTCTGACACCACCAGATGGCAGTATAAGTGTCCACATAAGCAGCCATAAGACTTCAATTCAGTAGTGTACACAATTTTGGAAATCAGAGCTAAAAGGTGCTGTCCACGCATGTGGCCACTAAGCCTTTAGAGGTTTTAAAGCAATTTAAAAATTAAATAGTACATGCATTAAACTGGATGTTAAACTATGTGTCTTTAACCACTGTTCCATCATGACAGTCAGCCCCTCTAGTTTTCTAGTTTAATATAAGGCTTCCTTGGGAGGGACTCTGGGATATTCCACAAATGAAAATAAAAATGATTCAAGGCTTCTTCACAGCGCTTCTTTTCCATGCTGGCTCATACATTTCTCCCTTGATGATACAGAAAGTATGAGGAAGTGTGAGCTGCTGCCTGCTCTTTGTAGTTAAAGATAATAAGTGTCCTAGTAAATATCTTACAAATAGATAGATAAAGTACTATCTATCTATTTGTAAGATATTTACTCAAAGTTCCCTTGGTCTTAATGTCCAACCAACTCTCTCGCGTTGTTAATTTGATTGAATTACATAACATGCCACTCGCCGCCCCCCAATTTTCTGTAGTTTTGTGTGTGTTAATAAATGTCAATTGTTTAAAAAGTAGTTATTTTTTAATGTAACATTTAAAAACGAGCTGATTATGTTAATTGTGCTGCCTAGTTCTGTATCGTCTTTTCTTACATTTGAGTCTCATTTGCAATGCAGTTGCACTTTCAAGACATTCAATTGCAGTACTGTAAAGGCTATCTATGGTATGTTGTCGAACTCCAAACTACACTTTAATACTGTATTGTAACAAAGTACGAAGGTGACATCCACAAGGCTCTCCCTCTTAACCGTCTTCGCCATTTAAGCTAAATGACGTAAATATATCCATTTAATTTGTCATTAATGTGTACTTTGCATTGTTTTCTGCATGTACAACTCAAACAATTATCAGTAAAATGTGTTTTGTGTTATTTTTTTGGGGTGTCTGGAACCATACTTGCCAACCCTCCCGGATTTTCCGGGAGACTCCCGAAATTCAGCGCCTCTCCCGAAAACCTCCCGGGACAAATTTTCTCCCGAAAATCTCCCGAAATTCAGGCGGACTCAGGTCCGAACAGCGTTCCTGCCCAATCAAGTTTTAACTGTAGAATGATAGAGGGCGAATTCTTGGTTTCTTATGTGGGTTTATTGTTAGGCAGTTTCATTAACGTCCTCCCAGACCCAGCGTGGCAACAACACACAACAACAGCAGTCACGTCTACCGTAAAGCAGTTTGTCTGCCGTAAACAGCAATGTTGTGACACTCTTAAACAGGACAATACTGCCATCTAGTGCATTTGATGAAAGCACTTTTGTGCGTGCCACACAGCAATGCATCATCAGCATGGTTAGAAAAATAGTGACAGAGAATAGAACAAGGATGGACAATTCAACCCTTAACTCAACAATGAGTAGATGAGTGTTATCTGTGTGTATATGTGTAAATAAATGAACACTGAAATTCAAGTATTTATTTCATATATGTATATATATATATATATATATATATATATATATATATATATATATATATATATATATATATATATATATAAAGAAATATATATTTATAGCTAGAATTAACTGAAAGTCAAGTATTTCTTGTATATATATATATGTATATATATATATATATATATATAATATGAAATACTTGACTTAGTGAATTCTAGCTGTAAATATACTCCTCCCCTCTTAACCACGCCCCCAACCCCCCCCCACCTCCCGAAATCGGAGGTCTCAAGGTTGGCAAGTACCGTATTTTCCGCACCATAAGCCGCCCTGGGTTATAAGCCGCGCCTTCAATGAACGGCATATTTCAAAACTTTGTCCACCTATAAGCCGCCCCGTGTTATAAGCCGCATCTAACTGCGCTAAAGGAATGTCAAAAAAACAGTCAGATAGGTCAGTCAAACTTTAATAATATATTAAAAACCAGCGTGATGTGGGCGCGCATGGAGTCGTATATCAACATGGACGGAGCTGCGTGAAAAAAGCCACCCGGCCTCTTCGCGTAAACTTCCCTTAACCACTCGCTCATCTTTTCTTCATCCATCCATCCCTTCGAGTTAGCTTTTATGATGACGCCGGCTGGAAAGGTCTTTTTTGGCAAGGTCTTCCTTTTGAATATCACCATGGGTGGAAGTTTCTGGCCATTAGCATGGCAAGCTAGAACCACAGTGAAGGATGACTTCTCATTCCCTGTGGTGCGAATATTCACCGTACGTGCTCCCGTTGTATCCACAGTGCGGTTCACAGGAATATCAAAAGTCAGTGGAACCTCGTCCATGTTGATAATGTTCTCTGGCCGGATGTTTTTTTCAGCTATCTTGTTTTTACAATATGCACGGAAAGTAGCCAGCTTTTCTTGAAAGTCTTTAGGCAGTTGCTGTGAAATAGTAGTCCGTGTGCGGATGGAGAGATTGCGTCTTTTCATGAACCGGAAACCTGTCGCTTAGTAGGAGCCATTTTGTGGTCTTTACAGATGTAAACACACAAAGGAAATGAAACGTAATATCCGCGTGCTTTTTCTTCTTCTACGCGGGCAGGTGGTTGCTTACAGTAGAAGAAGAAGCGCTTCCTGTTCTATGGGGGCGGGTGCTTACCTTGGCGGTTGCTTGCGTAGAAGAAGAAGTACTTCCTCTTCTACGGGGAAAAAAGATGGCGGCTGTTTACCGTAGTTGCGAGACCGAAACTTTATGAAAATGAATCTTAATATTAATCCATATATAAAGCGCACCGGGTTATAAGCCGCACTGTCAGCTTTTGAGTAAATTTGTGGTTTTTAGGTGCGGCTAATAGTGCGGAAAATACGGTATGTCTGGAACGGATTCATTGGAGTTGCATAATTCGTGATAGGAAATTTGCTACGGGCAGCCTTGAGAAAGGATGACAAATATCGAGTTACCGCTTTACATGATGTCTTACAATACAATTTCTACTGTACTGATTGATTGTGAATTATTCAAACATAGTAATCGCAAAGCTGTGGTTTATATTTTAGGACAAATAGGCCGGAGTATTGTCATTTTATCGTTGTATTATTATATTGTATTGTGCCTGAAAGAACAATCTACCAGCTCAGTTTACCAACTGGCTAAGAAGATTATCGTCTTGCCAATTTTGTGTTCTCATATTTATACTTTTTAACATAAATTGTTGGAATCACTGACTGCTTACAGCAGCCGTCCGTTTACTCAAGTATGGAAAGCTTGAAATGAATGATTCCCGCTGTTTCCCTGGCTGTGTTTGACATATTTTCATCACAAGAAGTGTTGCCGTGCTCACGATAAATGATCCCTGCAGGTTCTTTCTCTCCTGCTGCCACTCTTATCGTTTCTCTCAAGTCACTTACTCACCGCATGCTCTCGCTCTCTTCGTGCTCACAATTTTCACCTCCCTATGCTTTGTATTTTGCGTCTCTTGAGTCCTATTCATTCCATATTGAGAGCAAATGTCAGTGTGCAAATTTAAAGGTGAGGCAGCTCTATGTCTACATTTTGTTTAGCTTGCATACCTGCCAACTACTCCAGTTTTCCCGTAATTAGTACGGTTTTCATCAACCTATTACGGTTGCAGTGATAAAAAATACGGTTTTTCATTAATTTAAAAAAAAAAATTTTTTTTAAGTTTTATTCACGAAATCGCGTAACAACAATGACAATGGACACTGCTTCCCGTAACTTCCTATCAAGCCATTCCGAATGCCATGCGCGAGGCTATTTATAGCACCGCTGCCAAGCAGGAGGCACCTGTTGCCATTGTTTCCAAACGAGCGAACGATCATGGAATCAGCCGGAGAAAAATCGCATACGAGTCTTTAACCGAAAAGAAAACTGCAGTCATTCCGTGAAGAATATTCAAAAGCCTATCCGGGAATAATTATCCGTTCCAAAAAGGGTGACAACTACGCGAATTACACCTTGTGTAGACACGATTTTTCGATCGGACACGGAGGAATTAGCGATGTAAAAGACCACGTTGGGACAAAAAAACACAAGTCTAATGCCGTTGCTAAATTTGGATTTTAGCCACAAAAAGGTAATGACACCAATGTTATCTATTGGAATTGTTTAGTACTGTTATACTGTTAAAAGTGTTTATACTATTTATGCTTTCAAGTCCAAGTTGAAGAAATCTTGTTAAATGTTGACAGCATAACTACCAAAATACAGAAGTATGTCCTTAATATTTTTGCAGTGCTATTTCTGTTGAAAAGTTCAAATGATTACATTAGAGATGTGATGTGCCACTTTTCAAGTGTCTGATGGCTTCAATTCATTTTCATGAATTTTTCATATTTTGAATTCTTTTGAAAGGCTTACAAAAAAACGACATTTGAATTGTAATTCCATGCTATTGACAGGACTATTAATTTTAATGAAGTTAGCTTACCATGTTTACAGTATGATAATTGTGATAGAAATGTGAATTTTAGGCACAGAATATTTTTTACAATTGAACAAGGCAGTAGATTATACAAGCTTGGACAGAAAGTTAATAATGACACCAATTTTTTTTTTAATGGAATTGTTTAGTACTGTTTTACCATTTGTTTACTGTAAAAAGTGTTTATACTTTCAATGAACAAATTGAAGTCTTGTGAAAGGTTGACAGGATAACTGGCATTAACTGTCAAAATAATTTCAAACTATTGAAGTTCGCTTACAGAATAAACATGTCAATCAACCCATATGATTTTTGCTGTAATATTTTTGTTTTGAAAAGTCACTGTGACTGATAGAAAAGTGATGGTTTTAGCAACATTTTAACCTGTCTGAATGCAATCAATCATTTTGGACCCTGGCTACTAGGTTTTTCTGATTTCAAAAGTTGGCAGGTATGAGCTTGTTCCTGGTCTGGTCCGTCCAATGCTCCTTTCTTCTACTCCTTCATCACACTCTTGACAAAGTACAAATCTACCGTCTACCGACGGCCATATCTGCTGCGCAGAATTGCTTTACTCGCTGCTCTGCCCTGTCCTATTTCCCCCACAAATCTCATTTGTTTGACTTGAGTAATTTAACTTGAGACTCAGATTGGTCAGATCTGACCAATGTGAAGTGTATGAGCATGAACTGATGAAGTCTACTCGGATGAGAGGCGAAACGTCTTCTAAGACAAACCAAACGATCAATTGAATGCCCTGAGATGACAATGACCTGATGAATGACGACATTCATAGACATCTTGACCACAATTGTGGAAGTTAATAATGCCGCACGTTCGCACCATGTTTTGAACTTGTAAAAGGGGAAAAAAAAAAAACTTAAGCAGTCTTGTATTCAGCCATGTTAAGCCACATAGGTTTCTGAACAGGGTGTGTAAATCAAAACGTTTGTAAAGTACCGTATTTTTCGGACTATAAGTGGCAGTTTTTTTCATAGTTTGGCCGGGGGTGCGACTTATACTCAGGAGCGACTTATGTGTGAAATGATGAACACATTAGCGTAAAATATCTTACCTTCAAGACAAAAAAGTACTAAAAACAGTCACTTTTGCCTCTTTGAGCTGTAATTTGACCCTCTTAACATGCTTCAAAACTCACCGAACTGAACGCACACATCAGGACTGGCAAAAATTGCGATCTAATAAAAAAACCTAACCCCAAATCTCAAAATTGTGCTCTAGCGCAATTTTTTTAATGAAACGCACAAAAAACTGCTCCTCGGATGAAAAAATGACAAAACTGCCTGTAACTCTCCCTGGGAAGGTCGGAGAGACATGAAACAAAAACCTCTATGTAGGTCTCACTTAGACCTACATTTCATAAATTGACAACCCCCAGCAAAAATCAACAGGAAGTTTGCTATTCCCCCTTCAAAACAAATTTTTTGTAAAAACCGGTCACCTTCCTTCAAAAACGATCTCCTCTGAGCGCGTTTGTCGTTTCGGCTTCAAACTAACACAGGAGAGAGATTAAACCCTTGTGTATAAAATAACAGAACAGCTTTTTAATACCTGCTCCGGTTTTGATTTTATGACCCTTCAAAGACCCGCTGCGCTGATGCTGCTGCGCTGCTGTTTTTTTAAGATGGCTGCTTAAAAGCAGGAAGCACCAACGTGCCCACACAATGCAGACAAGGTAGGTACACTACACAAAAGTCTTGGGACACTTCAGACTAAAAGTAGACAAAAGTATTGGGACACTTAGGACTAGTTTTAAATTGCCTTTCAAATGTCTATTCTTGCTGTTGGCTTTTATCAAATACATTTCCCCCAAACATGCGACTTATACTCCAGTGCGACTTATATATGTTTTTTTCCTTCTTTATTATGCATTTTCGGCCGGTGCGACTTATACTCCGGAGCGACTTATACTCCGAAAAATACGGTACTGCATATCAAACATATCAAGGAAGTGATGAATTAACCTAAAATAACAATGATAAGCTGAACTGTGCTGTATGCTTTGTATGCACACACACACATCAGTCCCTTTGGTGCTGTCACAAACGATCAGAAATCCCAACAATACTTAACCATATTGTTTCAGTAATAAACATTTAAAAAAAAAAAGTAAAATTCACTCACAGGACTTTTAACATCAGCAAAAGAGCAGCTGGCGAGAGGAGAGAAAGGAGCAGACAGAGGGAGAGAAGATGGGAGGGTGGGCCGTGTGTGTGTGTGTGTGTGTGCCCTTAGAAGAGGCGCCGCTGCACGAGACATAGTCTTCTCCTCCGCTGTTAAATAAGTCCACTTTGGCATATTTTTCCAGAAAAGTCAGTTCTCATGGCAGTTAAATACTTGCTGTGGTAGGAAGCCGGCTTCCTCAATCCCTTCAATACGAGCAAGCACAAAAGTTGGTAAATCGAAAAGTTCTCACATAGAGGAGTTTGTACTTCGAGGTTCCACTGTATGTGTTTTTAGAATGGGAGAAGAAAAGAACCCACACAAGCACGAGTACAACATAATAAAAACCCCGCACAGATGTTTCAACAGCTGTTTAACTTTTGTTGTTGATTTTGCTTTTTGCCCACTCTTGCCAGTCAGCTACTTGAGACTGCTGGAGGCCTTACTCAACGTTGACCTGACCTCAGCGCTGATGTGTGTGAGCACTGCCCCTGGCTTGGTTGGCCACACACCTCTGGAGGTTGAAGATGGAGAATTGTTTCCACTTGGCTCCAGAGGGGCTCAGTGCCTCGCCATCGCTCTCAGTGGACTCATTTTACAGGTTGTATGGAGAAATCAGTATAAAAACTGTTTTTACTGTGACGTTCATCATTTTAGCCATTGCAAATCTCGTTCTAAAGTACCAGTAGAGTGGAACAACAAGTTGCCTCTATATTGAAGCTATTATCATATATATCCCAGACACAAATAATGAGGAAGAACCACAGAAAAACAATACTAATCAAGCAGACTTTGTGAGAGTCAACACTGATTACTTTGGCCAAAATGAGGATCCAGAACCTTATATTGTTGATCCTGAATATATGGAGGATGATCTGCAAGTTTTAGAAGCTCTGCTAAACAGATCCAGCTTTAATAAACCACTAAGCATCATGTAGCAGTGTTGCTAAGTGCTAAACAAGATATACACTGCAAAAAGTCAGTGTTCAAAAACAAGGGGAAAAAATACAGAAATGAGGGGTATTTTGTTTGAACTAAGCAAAATTATCTGCCAATAGAACAAGAAAATTTGGCTTGTCAAGACTTTCCAAAACAAGTAAAATTAAAGCTGCAAGCAGCATTGGTCGGGCCCGCATATTTGGCTAAGTGTCCAAATACTTTTGTCAAGTTTTAGTCCCAAGTGTCCTAATACTTTTGTCTAGTGTACCTACCTTGTCTGCATTGTGTGGGCACGCTTGTGCTTCCTGCTTTTAAGCAGCCATCTTAAAAAAACAGCAGCGCAGCAGCATCAGCGCAGCGGTTCTTTGAAGGCTCATAAAATCAAAACCGGAGCAGGTATTAAAACTCTGATCTTATACTTTTAATCAGAAGGGTTCAATCTCTCTCCTGTGTTAGTTTGAAGCCGAAACAACAAACGCGCTCAGAGGAGATAATGTTTGAAGAAAGGTGACCGGTTTTTACAAAGATTTTGTTTTGAAGGGGGAATAGCAAACTTCCTGTTGATTTTTGCTGGGGGTTGTCAATTTATGAAATGTAGGTCTCAGTGAGACCTACATAGAGGTTTTTGTTTCATGTCTCTCCGACCTTCCCAGTGGGAGTTACAGGCAGTTTTGTCATTTTTTTCTTCCGAGGAGCAGTTTTTTCTGCGTTTTATTCAAAAATTGCGCTAGAGCGCAATTTTGAGATTTGGGGTTAGGTTTTTTATTAGATCGCAATTTTTGCCAGTCCTGATGTGTGTGTTCAGTTCGGTGAGTTTTGAAGCATGTTAAGGGGGTCAAATTACAGCTCAAAGAGGCAAAAGTGACTGTTTTTAGTACATTTTTGTCTTGAAGGGGGAATTGCCAACTGCCTGTTGATTTTTGCCCGAGGAAATTAATTAATGAAAAGTAGGGCTAAGTGAGCCCTACATAGAGGTTTTTGTTTCATGTCTCTACAACATTCGTACTGGGAGTTATAAGCAGTTTTCTTTCTAGGGGGCGCTAGAGCGCAATTTTGAGTTTTGGGGTTCGTTTTTTTTATTAAAAGACAATTTTCGCAGGTCCTGATGTGTGGGTCCAATATGGTGAGTTTTGAAGCATGTTAAGTGGGTCAAATTAGTGCGCAAAGAGGCGGTGGAATAATAATAAAACCTTAGAAAAACAATAGGTCCTTATGTCCCATTGCAAAAGGACTCCCGTTGGGATTCCTTTTACAATGGGCCATGCGGGCCCTAATTAGCTAACCTCAATGAACCCAAAAATGTGCACTTTTCTTGGTCGAAAAAAAAGAGACCTTTTTTGTTCAATATGTTGAAAAATATTCTTAAATGAAGTAAATGCTAGTGGTATTATCTTGACATAATGATATGCGCTCGGCATCATGATTTTTTTTTCATGCTTGAAGTAAGAAATGACTACTTTAAAAAAGTAGTTTTATACTTGTGAGTGTTGATGACACAGCTTTGCAACAGTTAATATTCTAGTTTCAAGCATGTTTTACTCAATATAGGTCATCAAATCTCAGCAACAAGCTGTAATATCTTACTGAGATCATTTAGGACCAAAACCCTTAAAACAAGTAAAACACTCTAACATAAAATCTGCTTAGTGAGAAGAATGATCTTATCAGACATAAAATAAACAAATATAACCCTTATTTGAGATATTTCATCTTACTTAGATTTCACTTTTTGCAGTGTACAAACTACAAACATAATAAAAAGATAGCTTACTGTACAATGTCTGCTCTCACTGCGATGACGACTGATAGGATGTCCATATCTTCCTGTCTAGATGAAGAATTAATCATGATCCACACGAAGGGTTAACAAGGAAAATTCTCCCTGCAGACACCTTCGGTTGTGTGTTTGTCTCCATTGAATGTCACAGATGAACAACTTCCAGATTCAAGGCTAAATCCTCCTAATATCCAGATGAGAGGCGCGATTTATCATCTAAATTGATTTTGAAAAGCCGAGACGCGATGAGGCGGGAGCAGCAGGACGTGGCTGCCGGCGGTCACTCGAACGAGCATGACGATCCTCCTGGTAGGGGTGTATCCCTTTATGGAGGATGCCCGTGCGTGACTTTGTTTAATGTGGGGAGACTGGTGCACAGACACACAGACAGTCACCACACCATCCTTGACAGAATCGGGTCAGGGTCCAGTGGCTACTTAGCTGTGTGTATCATTGCTAAAAATTAGTTTGTTTGCGTCAGCACTTATAATAACAACATCGCTAATATTTGGTTAATATTCATGTCAGGATATGTAAAAAGAGTATTGTTGGTGAGTTTTGGATGGTTATTAAGAGGGTTTTGTGGGCAAAATAGAGAGCCCCCATTGACTACATTATTAGAGGATTTTTTAATGTATTTATTACTTTACTTATTTGTTTATGTGTTCATGTCTTGCATAAGGATTGTGAATGATGGACAGAACATCTGTCTAATTGTTGCGTATTTCCAGTGTGACTGGTCTGATACTGTGGTCAGAGTGTAGAAGTGTTACTACAGTGAAAAAGCCAAAGGTATTCGGAGCGGAATATTCAAAATGGCTGACTTAATTTGTGGCATTTTGTAAGGTTTAAATTGTTTTTTTTACATACTTTGTGGATTGCAAATAAAATTGAATATGGTTTAATTGACACAATGAAAGACAATTAAGCATATCAAGTCAATTAGTTTTTTCACTCTACTGCTACTTTAAGTTTTGTTGAGCTTGCAATGATTCTTACTCTGCTTACCCTGGACTGGTCTCTAGTTACATACACTTACATTCACACTAGAGATGTCCGATATTATCGGCCGATAAATGCTTTAAAATCTAATATCGGAAATTATCGGTATCTGTTTTTTTTTTTTAATCGGTATCGTTTTTTTAATTTTTATTAAATCAACACAAAAAAACACAAGATACACTTTCAATTAGTGCACCAACCCCAAAAAAACCCTCCCCCATTTACACTCATTCACACAAAAGGGTTGTTTCTTTCTGTTATTAATATTGTGGTTCCTACATTATATATCAATATATATCAATACAGTCTGCAAGGGATACAGTCCGTAAGCACACATGATTGTGCGTGCTGCTGCTCCACTAATAGTACTAACCTTTAACACTTCATTTTACTCATTTTCATGCATTACTAGTTTCTATGTAACTGTTATTATATTGTTTTACTTTCTTTTTTATTCAAAAAAATGTGTTTAATTTATTTCTTATTTTATTTTATACATTTTTTTTTTTTAAAGGACCTTATCTTCACCATACCTGGTTGTCCAAATTAGGCATAGTAATGTGTTAATTCCACGACTATATACAGGTAAAAGCCAGTAAATTAGAATATTTTGAAAAACTTGATTTATTTCAGTAATTGCATTCAAAAGGTGTAACTTGTACATTATATTTATTCATTGCACACAGACTGATGCATTCAAATGTTTATTTCATTTAATTTTGATGATTTGAAGTGGCAACAAATGAAAATCCAAAATTCCGTGTGTCACAAAATTAGAATATTACTTAAGGCTAATACAAAAAAGGGATTTTTAGAAATGTTGGCCAACTGAAAAGTATGAAAATGAAAAATATGAGCATGTACAATACTCAATACTTGGTTGGAGCTCCTTTTGCCTCAATTACTGCGTTAATGCGGCGTGGCATGGAGTCGATGAGTTTCTGGCACTGCTCAGGTGTTATGAGAGCCCAGGTTGCTCTGATAGTGGCCTTCAACTCTTCTGCGTTTTTGGGTCTGGCATTCTGCATCTTCCTTTTCACAATACCCCACAGATTTTCTATGGGGCTAAGGTCAGGGGAGTTGGCGGGCCAATTTAGAACAGAAATACCATGGTCCGTAAACCAGGCACGGGTAGATTTTGCGCTGTGTGCAGGCGCCAAGTCCTGTTGGAACTTGAAATCTCCATCTCCATAGAGCAGGTCAGCAGCAGGAAGCATGAAGTGCTCTAAAACTTGCTGGTAGACGGCTGCGTTTACCCTGGATCTCAGGAAACAGAGTGGACCGACACCAGCAGATGACATGGCACCCCAAACCATCACCCAACCATGCAAATTTTGCATTTCCTTTGGAAATCGAGGTACCAGAGTCTGGAGGAAGACAGGAGAGGCACAGGATCCATGTTGCCTGAAGTCTAGTGTAAAGTTTCCACCATCAGTGATGGTTTGGGGTGCCATGTCATCTGCTGGTGTCGGTCCACTCTGTTTCCTGAGATCCAGGGTCAACGCAGCCGTCTACCAGCAAGTTTTAGAGCACTCCATGCTTCCTGCTGCTGACCTGCTCTATGGAGATGGAGATTTCAAGTTCCAACAGGACTTGGCGCCTGCACACAGCGCAAAATCTACCCGTGCATGGTTTACGGACCATGGTATTTCTGTTCTAAATTGGCCCGCCAACTCCCCTGACCTTAGCCCCATAGAAAATCTGTGGGGTATTGTGAAAAGGAAGATGCAGAATGCCAGACCCAAAAACGCAGAAGAGTTGAAGGCCACTATCAGAGCAACCTGGGCTCTCATAACACCTGAGCAGTGCCAGAAACTCATCGACTCCATGCCACGCCGCATTAACGCAGTAATTGAGGCAAAAGGAGCTCCAACCAAGTATTGAGTATTGTACATGCTCATATTTTTCATTTTCATACTTTTCAGTTGGCCAACATTTCTAAAAATCCCTTTTTTGTATTAGCCTTAAGTAATATTCTAATTTTGTGACACACGGAATTTTGGATTTTCATTTGTTGCCACTTCAAATCATCAAAATTAAATGAAATAAACATTTGAATGCATCAGTCTGTGTGCAATGAATAAATATAATGTACAAGTTACACCTTTTGAATGCAATTACTGAAATAAATCAAGTTTTTCAAAATATTCTAATTTACTGGCTTTTACCTGTATATAGCGGTATTGGTAATTAAGAGTTGGACAATATCGGAATATCGGATATCGGCAAAAAGCCATTATCGGACATCCCTAATTCACACCTATGGACAAATTACAGTGTCCAGTAGAGGTGTCTAAATCCAATATGGATATTGGATATCTGTCAAGACTTGGTCCTGGGTGTTAGCTTTTCCGGGATGCAACGGAAAGTTGGCACGGGCGAGACGGGAATGAAGGTACATGATTTATTTATTATATCAAAAAAAAAGTGCAAACGAAAGCGCGCACAGTGGCGGAGAATAAACTATGAAACCAAAAGACTATAGCAAAAAAGTACAAACGAAAAACACGCACAGTGGCGGAGAACAAACTATGAAACCAAAAAGACTATAAACATGGAACAAAAACTTACTTGGCTTGGACAAAAATAGTTGCATGAAGAATGGACATGGAAAGAAGTATCAGGCATGGGCAGAGCATAAATGTGGTGAGGTCGTCAGAACGACAAACTGAAAAGAATGAACTTAAATACTATGGACATGATTAACGAAAACAGGTGCGTGACTCAAAACGTGAAACAGGTGCGTGACGTGACAGGTGAAAACTAATGGGTTGCTATGGTGACAAACGAGTGCACAATGAGTCCAAACGTGGAACAGGTGAAACTAATGGGGTAATCATGGAAACAAGACAAGGGAGTGAAAAGACAGAAACTAAAGAGTCCTATAACTAAACAAAACATGACTTAAAACAAAACATGATTACACAGACATGACAATATCGGTCCAATATCAGCAAAAAACAGTTATCGGATCATATCAGTTTGCATCTAAAATCTCCTACACAAGCAGTCTTGCAACATGTTTACTTATACAAAGCTTGTCAATGAACAGCTACATATTAAGGGTGTGAATATTTGGGCGCCAGACGATTTGATCTGATTCCCATTCCTGGGGCGACGATTCGATTCAGAATCGGTTTCTCGATTCAACACAATTCTCAATTCAAGCCGATTCTCCAATTATTATTTGGTATAATTGTAATAACCTTTTTTCAAACAAGTTAGAGGTTAGAAACGCTCATTCTGGTTGCATAGAGATGGCCTAAAAAATGTATTGTAAAATATTGATTTCTACAAAATAATTAAAAAAATATGTATAAAAACATAATATTTTGCTGCCCTAGCTTGTATCATATGTTCTCTCTCTGTTTAACTTGTCCTATGTTTTAACTCTATCCTCTTCACCTTTATAACAGCCATCCCCGCCTACTCTTGCTCCTGGGTACTTTCTTGTCTGCTCCACTTGAAGATTAGCGTATAAGTCGACTGTCTTCCGAGAAGCGCCACAACAGAAAAGGCATTCATTATTAAATCCTCATTACAGTTCTCTGCCTGGCCTTTCTTTATTCTTTTTGTTTCTGGTTTCATCACTGCCAGCGATCAAACACATTTTCTGCGTGCACCTTTTGACCGAATCGCTGCAAATGAACTGTACAGCCATTTCAACTACTGTCCTGTATAGTTTGGGTTTCCTTTCACATTACACTGACTTTTGTTCTTGTCTTCTTAGAAGCATGAGCTGCTGCTGCGAGCTTCAGTCAACTGCCTGACTTCCTTGCTTGGCTTCCTGCATAGGAAGAGTCCCAAGACAGGTAATATTTCAACCACTTCTGCCCTATTAGTGTATTGTACTACCGTATTTTCCGCACCATAAGCCGCCCCGTGTTATAAGCCGCACCTTCAATGAACGGCATATTTCAAAACTTTGTCCACCTATAAGCCGCCCCGTGTTATAAGCCGCATCTAACTGCGCTAAAGGGAATGTCAAAAAAACAGTCAGATAGGTCAGTTAAACTTTAATAATATATTAAAAACCAGCGTTCTAACAACTCTGTTCACTCCCAAAATGTACGGTAATGTGCAAATGTGCAATCACAAACATAGTAAAATTCAAAATAGTGCAGAGCAATAGCAATAACTTAATGTTGCTCGAACGTTAATGTCACAACACACAAAATAAACATAACACTCACTTTCTGAAGTTATTCTTTATTCATAAATCCCTCGAATTCTTCTCCTACGGTGTCCGAATTAAAAAGTTGGGCGAATACGGGATCCAAAATGGCCGGCTCCGTCTCGTCGAAGTCATCAGAGTCAGTGTCGCTGTTGTTTTTCCAGCAGTTCCGTGAATCCTGCCTTCCGGAAAGCTCGGACCACAGTTGAGACCGAAATATCCGCCCAGGCATTTACGATCCACTGGCAGATGTTGGCGTATGTCGTCCGGCGCTGTCTCCCTGTCTTAGTGAATGTGTGTTCGCCTTCGGTCATCCATTGTTCCCACGCCATTCGCAGTCATGCTTTAAATGCCTTGTTGACACCAATATCGAGCGGTTGGAGTTCTTTGGTTAATCCACCCGGAATGACGGCGAGTGTTGTATTTGTGTGCTTCACTTGTTTTTTGACACCATCTGTGATGTGGGCGCGCATGGAGTCGTATATCAACATGGACGGAGCTGCGTGAAAAAAGCCACCCGGCCTCTTCGCGTAAACTTCCCTTAACCACTCGCTCATCTTTTCTTCATCCATCCATCCCTTCGAGTTAGCTTTTATGATGACGCCGGCTGGAAAGGTCTTTTTTGGCAAGGTCTTCCTTTTGAATATCACCATGGGTGGAAGTTTCTGGCCATTAGCATGGCAAGCTAGAACCACAGTGTGTCGCTTAGTAGGAGCCATTTTGTGGTCTTTACAGATGTAAACACACAAAGGAAATGAAACGTAATACCCTCGCGCTTCTTCTTCTATGGGGGCGGGTGCTTACCTTGGCGGTTGCTTACCGTAGAAGAAGAAGCACTTCCTCTTCTACGGGGAAAAAAGATGGCGGCTGTTTACCGTAGTTGCGAGACCTAAACTTTATGAAAATGAATCTTAATATTAATCCATATATAAAGCGCACCGGGTTATAAGCCGCACTGTCAGCTTTTGAGTAAATTTGTGGTTTTTAGGTGCGGCTAATAGTGCGGAAAATACGGTACTTGTATTAATACTTAAAGCAGGGGTCGGGAACCTTTCTGGCTGAGAGAGCCATGAAAGCCAAATATTTCAAAATGTATTTCCGTGAGAGCCATATAATATTTTTTAACACTGAATACAACAAAATGCGTGCATTTTTAAGTAAGACCAACATTTTTAGAGTATAATAAGTCTCTTATTCTTTTCAATTATATTGTTATTATAAAGCTAACCAATAATAAATAAAATACTTCTTACCATTAATTCGACTTCTTGAACTGGAAGAAGAAAACGGATGGATGGATTAAAATGCATGAGAGTGGTTTATATTTTGAACGTTATTTTTAACACTGATTACCAGCTGAATTATTCATTACCGTATTTTTCGGACTATAAGTCGCAGTTTTTTTCATGGTTTGGCCGGGGGTGCGACTTATACTCAGGAGCAACTTATGTGTGAAATGATGAACACATTAGCGTAAAATATCAAATAATATTATTGATCTCATTCACGTAAGAGACTAGACGTATAAGATTTCATGGGATTTAGCGATTAGGAGTGACAGATTGTTTGGTAAACGTATAGCATGTTCTATATGTTATAGTTCAGGGGTCGGCAACCCAAAATGTTGAAAGAGCCATATTGGACCAAAAATACAAAAACAAATCTGTCTGGAGCCGCAAAAATTTAAAAAATTAAAAGCCATATTACATACAGATAGTGTGTCATGAGATATACATTGAATTAAGAAGACTTAAAGGAAACTAAATTACCTCAAATATACCTACAATTGAGGCATAATGATGCAATATGTACATATGTAGAGAGCATCATTAGATACGGGATCACCTCATGGTTTGGCAACCTAACCGTTAAGCTAAAAAGCAAACTGGCCGGCATGCATAAAACGGCAATGAAAATCGTAGGGAGGAAAGAATATGAGCCTATACAGAGCATCTATGAGCAGGCAGTTAGGAAAAAAGCTAAGAAAATTATTTCCAACTCACAACACCCACTCTTTCCTGACTATGGAACCCTGCCATCAGGGAGAAGACTCCGGGTCCCACTATGCAAATCTAACCGCCTTAAATTATCATTTGTCCCAGCCTCCATTAAGCTGACCAACAATGTGCAATAGAATTTTAATACATAGGTTAGCACTTTTTTAGCACATAGCACTTTAGAACTAAGCACTTTAGCACACAGCACTTTATCCATGAGCTCTAGTGCCATGCACATTGGTACTTTATCTTTATCTCCATACTGTAGATTTTATGCCTACATCAAAGTGCCACCTATGTCTATCAAGCTCCATGTTCTGATGTTTAAATGTTAGTTGTATGGTTGTGGTTGTGTCTGTGCTTGTGTTTTTGTTCTGTTGTTTTTGGGTATGTTAAGAAAGCAATGATGCACTGTGTCCAAGACAAATTTCCCCGCGGGGACAATAAAGTTGAACCTTGACCTTGACCTTGATATAGCTAGCCTAAATAGCATGTTAGCATCGATTAGCTTGCAGTCATGCAGTGACCAAATATGTCTGATTAGCACTCCACACAAGTCAATAACATCAACAAAACTCACCTTTGTGCATTCACGCACAACATTACAAAATTGGTGGACAAAAGAAGTGGCATAAAACACGTCCTAGAAAGTCGGAGAAAGTTATACATGTAAACAAACTACGGTGAGTTCAAGGACCGCCAAAATTAGTAGGACAAAACGGCGCTCGCCAAATAGTCGAATCAGTGAAGCACGTTTAATATAAACAGTGTGCTTTATAACAATAAGGGAGGTTTGTGTCATGTTTGTCCTCCTACAGAAATAATATTAAAGCAAAAAATATATATTTTTCCTCTTATCTTTTTCCAATTTTCATAAATGTTTTAAAAAGCTCCAGAGAGCCACTAGGGCGGCGCTAAAGAGCCTCATGCGGCTCTAGAGCCGCGGGTTGCCGACCCCTGTTATAGTTATTTGAATGACTCTTACCATAATATGTTACGTTAACATACCAGTTGGTTATTTATGCCTCATATAACGTACACTTATTCAGCCTCTTTATTTATTTTAAATTGCCTTTCAAATGTCTATACTGGGTGTTGGCTTTTATCAAATACATTTCCCCCAAAAATGCGACTTATACTCCAGTGCGACTTATATATGTTTTTTTCCTTCTTTATTATGCATTTTCGGCAGGTGCGACTTATACTCCGAAAAATACGGTACTTATAGTGTTAAGAAATGTCAGCTAAGATTTATCTGAGAGCCAGATGCAGTCATCAAAAGAGCCACATCTGGCTCGAGAGCCATATGTTCCCTACCCCTGACTTAAATCCTGATCTACTAAAGCAGGGGTCGGCAACCCGCGGCTCCGGAGCCGCATGCGGCTCTTTGATCACTCTGATGCGGCTCAGCAGCTTACTTGCTGAACCCCCCAGTTTTCTGAGAGACTTCCGGATTTCAGTGCCTCTCGCAGAAATCTCCCGGAATTAATAGTCACCGATTTTCATCCTTACAGCTATAATAAGGGCGTGCCATGATGGTACAACATTTGACGCCCTCTACAATCTGTATCATTAGCGTGTCAGCCCAACACTTGTTATACAATACACATCTTCTGCTTACACACATCAGAATCAGAATCAGAATCAGCTTTATTGTCATTACGCAAGGTAACGAGATTGAGGCCATTCCATACAGTGCGATGTGTGCATGCTAGAAAAACAATGTGCAAATATATAGAAATATAAAAAATGTAGAAGTGCAATGAATATGGTGTGAAATGAATATATACATGAAAAAACAAAACAAAAACAGGGTGGTTGGTGGAATGGGTTATTGCACCGAAGAGAAGGCAGTTATGAGGGACAATGGGGCAGTCCGTTCAGGATGGTTATGGCCCTGGGGAAGAAGCTGTTCTTTAGCCTGTTTGTTTTGGTTTTAATGCACCTGTAGCGCTTCCCAAACCCCGCCCCCACCCCAACCCTGCTCCGGTGGGCGGGGTTTGGTAGCAGGGGTGTATAATGTAGCCCGGAAGAGTTAGGGCTGCATGGGATTCTGGGTATTTGTTCTGTTGTGTTTATGTTGTGTTAAGGTGCAGATGTTCTCCCGAAATGTGTTTGTCATTCTTGTTTGGTGTGGGTTCACAGTGTGGCGCATTATTAGTAAGAGTGTTAAAGTTTTTTATACCGCCACCGTCAGTGTAACCTGTGTGGTTGTTGACCAAGTATGTCTTGCGGTCACCTGCGTGTAGAGGCGGAAGCCCCGTTCAACGTGTGGCCAATCAGTCACGCTGGTTGTAGTGGGCGCTAAATGCTGTACCATCACGGCACGCATGACGCCGACAAGCGTCATTCAATTAATACCCGCGTATCGCACCAGCTTTCAAATTCCATATAAAGGAGTGGGTAGCGTGTCTGAGACCTTTGGTTTATACATAGTACAAAGCAAAAAGAAAAACTTTGTATGCAGTGTTGTTTCATTTAAAATTACAAACAATTTTCGCAGCTCCCGTTGTTTTCTATAATTTGTGAAACTGGTCAAAATGGCTCTTTGACTGGTAAAGGTTGCCGACCCCTGTACTAAAGGTTTGCATGTATTAAATATATATCTCCCCCCGCTACCCCCCCAAAAAAGACGTGTGTTTTTGTCCCTCATAATGATTGTGAACGATAGGCAACATTCCAAAAAAGTGCAGTTCCCCTTTAAGTCCTCTGGTTTTAGCCCCACATAGTCAGCTTTCATTTTTGCAATCAGCATAGCCTCCTTTTCAGGCTGTGGGGAATTACTCAACATCCTTAACAAATGGGGGCTTACAATGTGCAGTCTTGCTCCTGTTGTAAGACTAGAAAGAAACAGCAAGCGTTGCAGTAAAAAGACTGTCAAACATGGAACAAGGTAACAAAACTGAAAAGACAAACGCAAGAGGCTCTGTCAAAGACTGAAAGAAGCAATTTCCAGAGCTGGACACATTGACCCATTGGTCTCTTTAACCAAGAAGTGCCAGCAGAGGATGTGTTTGCAGATTTCTAGCTCAACCCTCAGATGTAGGGCAGGTTTGGAAAAACAGCTGTCACTGACTGAATGACAACTGAAAGGTCTTGTCAAGATTCTGTGTCTGAATCCGCTCCCTCCAGGCCACCCATGTGATTCACCATGTAGATATGACATAGGAAATAAATGAGTAGTTATCGGCCATGTTCATTTTTGTAAAAGTAGTAAAAGTTCAGAGACCCCTGTCATTTGTGCAGGCCTTGGTTTGATGTACCATGTTACAGATTATAACCTGACTCTGGCCAGATCCTTGTAGTTGGCTGAGCTCCACACAAGGATCTGGGACTTCTCAATAGGAGATGTATTTCAGAAGTAAAAAAAATCATTGTATGTGATTGGATAAAGCACTTGTCCGTTATCTTGAATGACGTGCTACTTCTAGCACTCGCATCCAAAGCAAGCCGTGACGCCGATGAGAGCCACGCTTGGAGATCCAAACCGGTCGGAAGAAGAGCCAAAAACATCCTTGCCACCAATAAATGCCTTCAAAACCGTTCTCTGTTCATCGTTTAACGATTGATATTCAATAGATTCGACAAAACAGTTGCAATAGCACAGGGGTCGGCAACCTTTACCAGTCAAAGAGCCATTTTGACTAGTTTCACAAATTATAGAAAACAACGGGAGCCGCGAACATTTTTTGTAATTTTAAATGAAATAACTGAAATAACAAAGTTTTTTTTTTGCTTTGTGATATGTATAAACCAAAGGTCTCAGACACGCTGCCCACTCCTTTTTATGGAATTTGAAAGCTGGTGCGGCACGCGGGTTTTAAATGAATGACTCTTGTCGGCGTCATGCGTGCCGTGATGGTACAGCATTTAGCGCCCACTACAACCAGCGTGCCTGATTGGCCACACGTTGAATGGGGCTTCCGCTTGAACACGCAGGTGACCGCAAGACATACTTGGTCAACAACCACACAGGTTACACTGACGGTGGCGGTATAAAAAACTTTAACACTCTTACTAATAATGCGTCACACTGTGAACCCACACCAAACAAGAATGACAAACACATTTCGGGAGAACATCTGCACCGTAACACAACATAAACACAACAGAACAAATACCCAGAATCCCATGCAGCCCTAACTCTTCCGGGCTACATTATACACCCCCGCTACCAAACCCCGCCCACCTCAATCGACGCACAGAGAGGGGGGGGGGGGGGGGGGGGGGGGTGTATAATGTAGCCCGGAAGAGTCAGGGCCGCATGGGATTCTGGGTACCGTATTTTCCGCACCATAAGGCGCCCTGGGTTATAAGCCGCGCCTTCAATGAACGGCATATTTCAAAACTTTGTCCACCTATAAGCCGCCCCGTGTTGTAAGCCGCATCTAACTGCGCTAAAGGAATGTCAAAAAAACAGTCAGATAGGTCAGTCAAACTTGAATAATATATTAAAAACCAGCGTGATGTGGGCGCGCACGGAGTCGTATATCAACATGGACGGAGCTGCGTGAAAAAAGCCACCCGGCCTCTTCGCGTAAACTTACCTTAACCACTCGCTCATCTTTTCTTCATCCATCCATCCCTTTGAGTTAGCTTTTATGATGACGCCGGCTGGAAAGGTCTCTTTTGGCAAGGTCTTCCTTTTGAATATCACCATGGGTGGAAGTTTCTGGCCATTAGCATGGCAAGCTAGAACCACAGTGAAGGATGACTTCTCATTCCCTGTGTGGTGCGAATATTCACCGTACGTGCTCCCGTTGTATCCACAGTGCGGTTCACAGGAATATCAAAAGTCAGTGGAACCCTGTCGCTTAGTAGGAGCCATTTTGTGGTCTTTACAGATGTAAACACACAAAGGAAATGAAACGTACGGTAATATCCGCGCGCTTCTTCTTCTTCTACGCGGGCGGGTGGTTGCTTACAGTAGAAGAAGAAGCGCTTCCTGTTCTATGGGGGTGGGTGCTTACCTTGGCGGTTGCTTGCGTAGAAGAAGAAGCACTTCCTGTTCTATGGGGGCGGGTGCTTACCTTGGCGGTTGCTTGCGTAGAAGAAGAAGCGCTTCCTGTTCTATGGGGGCGGGTGCTTACCTTGGCGGTTGCTTGCGTAGAAGAAGAAGCACTTCCTCTTCTACGGGGAAAAAAGATGGCGGCTGTTTACCGTAGTTGCGAGACCGAAACTTTATGAAAATGAATCTTAATATTAATCCATATATAAAGCGCACCGGGTTATAAGGCGCACTGTCAGCTTTTGAGAAAATTTGTGGTTTTTAGGTGCGCCTTATAGTGCGGAAAATACGGTATTTGTTCTGTTGTGTTTATGTTGTGTTAAGGTGTAGATGTTCTCCCAAAATGTGTTTGTCATTCTTGTTTGGTTTTGGTTCAAAGTGTGGCGCATTATTAGTAAGAGTGTTAAAGTTGTTTTATATGGCCACCGTCAGTGTAACCTGTGTGGCTGTTGACCAAGTATGCCTTACTGTCACGTACGTGTGCAAGCAGAAGATGTATATTGTATAACAAGTGTTGGGCTGACACGCTATTAATACAGATTGTAGAGGGCACCAAATGTTGCACCATCATGGCACGCCCTTATTATAGCTGTAAGGGTGAAAATCGGTGACTATTAATTCCAGGAGATTTCTGTTAGAGGCACTGAAATCCGGAAGTCTCACAGAAAATTGGGGGGTTCAGCAGGTAAGCTGCTGAGCCGCATCAGAGTGATCAAAGAGCCGCATGCGGCTCCGGAGCCACGGGTTGCCGACCCCTGCAATAGCAGAATCAATGTCAGCACACGACGCGCAGCCATTGTTGTTTGAGTCAAACAGTCGCTTCGGCGCTACGTCACATCTATGAAATCCTGATTGGTTCATTATTTCTTGCTATCTGGAAGGAGTTTGCAATGCCTTCGAGCCCAGATCCTTGTGTGGAGCTCAGCCACCTACAAGGGTCTGGCCAGAGTCAGGTTAACAGATTATGCCAAACATTGATCTCAGTTTGAATTTCATCCTCATCGTTGTTGTTTGTGTGTTGTTTTGTAGCCAAGTATGTGGTTTGTCAGCCATGGAGTCGATTCCTGCTCTCCTGCCTGCACAGCTCAGGAGAGGGCTGCCTCCTGCACCCTGCCATTCTCAGACTGCTCACACTGGTGAGACCTTTCACATACCTGCCAACTACTCCGGTTTTCCCGTAATTAGTACGGTTTTCATCAACCTATTCCGGGTTACGGTTGCAGTGATAAAAAATATGGTTTTTCATTCATTAAAAATTTTTTATTTTTTTTAAGTTTTATTCACAAAATCGCGTAACAACAATGACAATCGACACTGCTTCCCGTAACTTCCTATCGAGCCATTCCGAATGCCATGCGCGAGGCTATTTATAGCACCGCTGCCAAGCACGAGGCACCAGTTGCCATTGTTTCCAAACGAGAGAACGATCATGGAATCAGCCGGAGAAAAATCGCAAACGAGTCTTAAACCGAAAAGAAAACTGCAGTCATTCCGTGAAGAATATTCAAAAGCCTATCCGGGAATAATTATCCGTTCCAAAAAGGGTGAAAACTAGGCGAATTGCACCTTGTGCAGACAAGATTTTTCGATCGGACACGGAGGAATTAGCGATGTAAAAGACCACGTTGGGACAAAAAAACACAAGTCTAATGCCGTTGCATATTGGAAAAGTATTGTCAGTACTTCTGTCTTTGAGGGAATGCAATACGGCTTCCACAGGCGAAAACATTTACAAAATACTCGCGGAAGAAATAGACTCAAACGAAATTCCTTGGCAGAATTTGGTTTGCTTTGCTGCCGATAATGCTGCAGTGATGATGGGATCTAAAAAGGGTGTTGCAGCTTTCATTACGGAAATGTCTCCTTCGGTTTACATCGCCGGTAAGTACAGTTCGTAGCATAACAAAACTCACAAAACATAACATTTTAAGTAAATCTTTTATTACATAAACAATAAATCAAATCAAAAATAATTTCTGTGTACAGTATATCTTTTTATTTGTGATAACGATAACATGTTCAAAACAAGTAACATATAACTATCATACTATTGTATTACTCTTTATTAATTTGAAAAATGTCGTCATGAAGTTTTATATTTATATTTATTTATATTTCTTTCATAAACCAAAATTTCGACCTGAAGTTTCTTGTTACAATAATGTCTGCAATATCAATAATGACATGTCTTATTTATATTGTGTAATTTGAACCAAATACTCTCAAAAATCTTATTCTTTCAAGTTGTTGAAAGTTTCAACATATAAAGTTAATGTCAAAAGATTTTGAATACATTTACAATCATAACTTTATTTACCAAAACACATTTGCATGGTGAACTGCATATTTTCACTGAATTTCTTTTAAAGATGTCAAGGTATGATATTGTGGTTATCAAAGAAATAATCACATAATATTGAAAAAGCATAAGGCATTGATTGAATGGTATAAATATTTAATTTATCATGAGAGGAAAACAAATTTCTTTTTTTAATATCTTAGATATTAAAATTTATACTCATTTATTGTAACGTCACAGACATTTGTTTCAATGGTATGCTTTTTTATTTTCTCAAAATAATTTCAAACTATTGAAGTTAGCTTACAGAATAAAAATGTCAATCAACCCATATGATTTTTGCTGTAATATTTTTGTTTTGAAAAGTCACTGTGACTGATAGAAAAGTGATGGTTTTAGCAACATTTTAACCTGTCTGAATGCTAATCATTTTGCGTCGGGGGCAAACCCCCCCTGAACCCCCCACCAGGACTTTGTCCTGGACCTACCGGGGCCTGCGGCCCCTGGACCCTGGCTACTAGGTTTTTCTGATTTCAAAAGTTGGCAGGTATGCTTTCACATCAAGCACCATTTAGGGGGCTGAATTATATTTATATAGCGCTTTTCTCTCGTGACTCAAAGCGCTTTACATTGTGAAAGCCAATATCTAAGTTCCATTTAAAGCAGTGTGGGTGGCACTGGGAGCACGTGGGTAAAGTGTCTTGCCCAAGGACACAATGGCAGTAACTAGGATGGCGGAAGCGGGGATCGAACCTGGAACCCTCGAGTTGCTGGCACGGCCACTCTACCAACCGAGCTATACAGCTATATTCAACTTAATGTGTAATTAATTGGTTCTAGACCCGACAAGTGATGAATTGTATATACAGTGGGGCAAAAAAGTATTTAGTCAGCCACCGATTGTGCAAGTTCTCCCACTTAAAATGATGACAGAGGTCTGTAATTTTCATCTTAGGTACACTTCAACTGTGAGAGACAGAATGTGAAAAAAAAATCCAGGAATTCACATTGTAGGATTTCTAAAGAATTTATTTGTAAATTATGGTGGAAAATAAGTATTTGGTCAATAACAAAAATTCAACTCAATACTTTGTAATATAACCTTTGTTGGCAATAACAGAGGTCAAACGATTACTATAGGTCTTTACCAGGTTTGCACACACAGTAGCTGGTATTTTGGCCCATTCCTCCATGCAGATCTTCTCGAGAGCAGTGATGTTTTGGGGCTGTCGCCGAGCAACACGGACTTTCAACTCCCTCCACAGATTTTCTTTGGGGTTGAGGTCTGGAGACTGGCTAGGCCACTCCAGGACTTTCAAATGCTTCTTACGGAGCCACTCCTTCGTTGCCCGGGCGGTGTGTTTGGGATCATTGTCATGCTGGAAGACCCAGCCACGTTTCATCTTCAAAGCTCTTACTGATGGAAGGAGGTTTTGGCTCAAAATCTCACAATACATGGCCCCATTCATCCTTTCCTTAACACGGATCAGTCGGCCTGTCCCCTTAGCAGAAAAACAGCCCCAAAGCATGATGTTTCCACCCCCATGCTTCACAGTAGGTATGGTGTTCTTGGGATGCAACTCAGTATTCTTCTTCCTCCAAACACGACGAGTTGAGTTTATACCAAAAAGTTCTATTTTGGTTTCATCTGACCACATGACATTCTCCCAATCCTCTGCTGTATCATCCATGTGCTCTCTGGCAAACTTCAGACGGGCCTGGACATGCACTGGCTTAAGCAGGGGGACACGTCTGGCACTGCAGGATTTGATTCCCTGTCGGCATAGTGTGTTACTGATGGTAACCTTTGTTACTTTGGTCCCAGCTCTCTGCAGGTCATTCACCAGGTCCCCCCGTGTGTGTGGTTCAGGGATTTTTGCTCACCGTTCTCATGATCATTTTGACCCCACGGGATGAGATCTTGCGTGGAGCCCCAGATTGAGGGAGATTATCAGTGATCAGTTGATTTTTTCACACCAAGCTGCTTGCCTATTGTAGATTCACTCTTCACAGTCTGGTGCAGGTCTACAATTCTTTTCCTGGTGTCCTTCGACAGCTCTTTGGTCTTGGCCATAGTGGAGTTTGGAGTCTGACTGTTTGAGGCTGTGGACAGGTGTCTTTTATACAGAGAACCAGTTCAAACAGGTGCCATTAATACAGGTAACGAGTGGAGGACAGAAGAGCTTCTTAAAGAAGAAGTTACAGGTCTGTGAGAGCCAGAGATCTTCCTTGTCTTGTCCACCATAATTTACAAATAAATTCTTTAAAATTCCTACAATGTGAATTCCTGGATTTTTTTTCCACATTCTGTCTCTCACAGTTGAAGTGTACCTATGATGAAAATTACAGACCTCTGTCATCATTTTAAGTGGGAGAACTTGCACAATCGTGGCTGACTTTTTTCCCCCACTGTATATATATGCATATGAAGGAATTTCCACAAAGTAGGAATTATTTTTTTATAAATTGAATATGTTCATAGTGGAGTATAAAAAATACTTGTTTAAGCTCTGAATCCATTCTGTAACATTATTAGAGCTCTCTAGACATGAATCTAGAGGACTACTCTTGATTTTATTTATTATTTATTTACCACATAAACCTTAGGCTTAGGTCCGGCTGATTAGAAAAATAAGTACTAACTAAATTACTACATAACTAACGACTGATGAAAAAGAAAATTAACAAGTAATTATTTAGAGCTAAACTAAATGAATAGTAAATATGTTTCTTAAAGGGGAACTGCAGTTTTTTGGGAATTTTTCCTATCGTTCACAATCTGTCAGGCTTGGACGGAGGAAGGGACTCAGATGCAGAGAGGTGATTCCAAATAAAGCTTTTATTTTGAAATACTCTTTAAGCCTCCAGAGCCGAGTAAATTCAAATACTATGAAATACAAAAATACTATCGACAAAATGTTCCAAAAGGGAAAAACCGAAAATCACTCCAAAAAGGAGGAATACAAAAATAAGGACGATATAATTAGCACCGCATCTGTTATCAAAAAACTTTAACAAAAAACGCCCCAAACAGGAGGAAGAAAATAAAGACTATAAAACTTAACTACTCTAATCAATGTAAACAAAAAATCACTCAACAAACTTTGAGGAAAAAATCTTTAAGGAAACATTATAACTCACCACTGCGGTAGAAAAAGGTAGAATAACAAAAGTCGCTCTGAGGGAGGAAAAAGTTAAATCAAAATTACAGCGTGGGATATTCTGGAAGCAAGGACGTAGACGTGGGACAAGGCAAGGCATGAACATGAACATGAACATGAACATGGAACGCAAGACAGGCACGAAAGCTCGAGACAATCTGGCACAGAACAAGGGGAGGCTTGGGCTTATAAAGAACATGAGGGTAATGGGAAACAGGTGGAAACAAACAAGGGTCAGGAATGACGTCAGACTGGTGACACAAGAGGAAGGACCCGTGATCTGAAACAAGAGGAGTTGCTTTTCAAAATAAAACATGTAAATCACAAGACAGAAAAAACCAAGACAAGACTTCCCTCACCGCGGTGTGACACAATCATTATGAAAGACGTGACACACTATTCTGCATATGAAGCCCTAAAAACATCCAATCACCTCCATTAAGGTTTTATATACATGATGAAAGTATATATGTAATATAGTGACATTTATAATATTTACGTTTTTTGATCATTTTAAGCATACGCGGTGCGTACATTTCAAGAACGCTCACTGCAGACTTCATGAGAGCCAACAAACACAATAAAACATCGCTTACTGTACAATGTCTGCTGTCATTAGACTGCTAGGATGTTCATATATTCCCATTTACATGAAAAATGACTCATAATCCTCGCATCTTTTTGTGTCGCTCTCGCTCTAAATTGGGTGTCAGAGTGTACCAACTTGTCGTAATGCGTCCT